>NW_027096937.1:0-60000 GCF_019320115.1 Miscanthus floridulus
AGCGAAAGAACAACAACATGACAAGCGAATACACCGATCGCGCACTGTGCGCAAAGAGCTCAAATACCACCCTAGGCGAACGTAACCACCAGGAACTCCTTAAAGCTCTAGGAAACACAACCCGCGTGAATCGCTCAGGAGCGCCGGCACCTCAGCGCATGAAAGGTCCTAATATGGCTAGAGGGGGTGAATAGCCTATTTAAAATCTACAAATCAACTAGAGCAATTTGATTAGTATAACAAATAGCGCAATGCAAACTTGCTCTAGCACTACAAGGGTTGCAAGCCACCTATCCAACAATTCTAGTTGCTATGATCACTAAACACACAATTTGCTGTTTCACTACTCACTAAGAGCTCTCACACTTGCTACACTAAAGAGCTCCACTAGATGAACTTAAACTACAAAGCAAGCTCTCAATTCTAGTTACACTAAAGAGCTTGCTACAACTAGTTTGTAAGAATATAAATGAGTGAGTAGGGTGATTATACCGTCGTGTAGAGGAGTGAACCAATCACAAGATAAATACTAAATCAATCACTGGGAGAATACCAAAGGGCAAGAGACAACCAATTTTTCTCCCAAGGTTCACGTGCCTGTTGGCACACTAGTCCCCGTTGTATCATCCAACACTTGGTGGTTCGGTGGCTAAGAGGTGTTGCATGAACCTCATCCACACAATTGGACACCGCAAGAACCTACCCACAAGTGAGGTAACTCAATGACACAAGTAATCCACTAGAGTTACCTTTTGGTGCTCTGCCAAGGAAGGCACAAGACCCCTCACAATCACCACGATCGGAGTCGGAGACAATCACCAACCTCCGCTCAACGATCCTCGCTGCTCCAAGCCGTCTAGGTGGCGGCAACCACCAAGAGTAACAAGTGAATCCCGCAACGAAACACGAATACCAAGTGCCTCTAGATGCAATCACTTAAGCAATGCACTTGGATTCTCTCCCAATCTCACAAAGATGATGAATCAATGATGGAGATGAGTGGGAGGGCTTTGGCTAAGCTCACAAGGTTGCTATGTCAAATGCAAATGGCCAAGTGAGTGAGCTTGAGCTGGCCATGGGGCTTAAATAGAAGCCCCCATGAAATAGAGCCATTGGCTCCTCAGTCCACTTAAAAATGGGATGACCGGACGCGTAGGTCAGATCAACCGGATGCTGGACCACAGCGTCTGGTCGCGCGATGTGTGCCACGTGTCCCCTGCCTCAAACACTGATTGCCTGTTCTCAATGGTCATCAGTATGTTTAAGTTATGACCGAACGCGCTGCTTCGAAGTGACCGGATGTAGGACCTCAGTGTCTGGTCGTTTCCAGTAATCATCCAGAAGTGAAAAATCACGACCGGACGCGTCCGGTCATGCACGACCAGACTCACCTAGTGTCCGGTCTGGGCGCACCCCGTTAGTGTCCGGTCAGTAAGTAATGTAGACGGGGATCCCGATCTTCCATCAGGTTCAAGATAAACAACGATTTGTTCGGAGAGCGACACACCGATCCAGCTTCAGATCACAAAGACCCAAACCCTGCAACCTTAGCACCACGTCTCCTCTGGTTATCAACCATGTCACAATCTGGTTGACCTCACCAAGAAGGCTAATCCCTGCTGCGAATCGAAGAACACAAGCAAGAACAAGATAAAACGCAACTCAATTGAAGTGACAATTGCAGATGAATGATTAAGCACTCGAAGTTGGGGTCTTGCAAACCGATAACGGCGACTGTTCAATGACAGATTGATCTAAAACAAAACCCAAAACCTAATGTAGGTGGTGGCTACTGATTATATAGCCTAAGGGACGTCCAAGGATCCCTCTTCACGTCCTAAAGGTGTCCCAACACGTTACAAGGCCCAACGGCCCAAAAGACGACGACGTAGCGCGGTGACAGATTCTGGACGTCAACTTGTTTCGACGATTCCCATTGATTATGATGGAATTTTGATGTGGGACCACTTCCATTGGTTTCCTTATGAAATTATCTTTCCATCCATATGTGGATCATAAAAAACGGAGTTCGTATGCGACCTGGATGTCCGTTTTACTACACGCTGGTCCTGGAGCCCGAGATGGACTCGAACTCAAGTTGGACTGGGCCTCTGGCTTGGCTTGGACGTCCTTGCGGGCCTCCTAAGGTGGTGGCCAAGGAGGAGGACGTCCAAGGGCTTTCTTGGTGGGTTCTCCAAGTTCTTGGGGTGTGCTCCCACTTGGGCCAGGGTCCCAAGGATGAATAATAAGCCCATAACGATAGTGTAGCTCCCAGTAGAAACAGTGATAGAATGTCTTGATGGTTTGGAGGTCTTGCTGATGTGATATTGAGATGAGACCAGATCTATTTGAAATCTTATCAAACAAGCTTTCCATCAAGTACTCATTGACCTCGATCGCACTCCAGATGGCTGAGTTATGGCCTTCCCAATGAAGCACTGTCGAGCTGCCGATGAACCGAAAATTCAACTTTGATGAACTTGCATGTTGAGACATATTTGTACCTACATTCAAATAACGACATGTACATGTGGAACCAAGTGAATTGTACCAAAAATCACTATGCAAATGTAGGAATGAGCTCACCTTATAAACAATGGTCGTATCCGATGGTGTCATGTCCTCATCACCCTCCCCTTCTTGACAACAAACCGTCCTCGGTTTGGGATTAGCTGAAGAAAACGTTGTTGGTAGTAGCCAACATTGCTCCCCTTCTTGAAATTTAACATGTTTCTTTATAACAAAACTAGAGGAACTCGACATGACAAGATTATAGCAATTGCAATCCTTTGGTTGATCATACTTTTGCGCAATATAAGGAGATTTTAGATTTGAACAAATATAGACACGATGCACCATATACTCTCCTTTACAATTATATTTTCCAATAAAATGATATGTACAAGTAGACAACCATGGCAATTCAACACATTTAAGTTTCTCTTCTAAACTACTAAGAGCATATAAAGTATCAAACTCAATATAACCCAAAGTATTTGAAGAATACAATAATTTCTTTTCTTTTTTTTCGGTAGCAATGGGAAGCACACTTTTATGTTTAGCATAAGTAATTGGTTCCACAGCCAAAGCATCATACTCATTCACTAGTTGTGGCATACGTATAATAAAAGCATTTTCACACAACTCTTCTTTATCACTAGCATTATTAGAATAATTATTTTGTGACAAAGGCATTTCAGATTTAACATCTAATTCTTTCCTTTCATTAGCAGTTCTATCTCTACTAGTTTGTGCATTTTCAGCATGGTTTAAAGTTTTACCAGACTCCAAAGTATGTATGGGAGGTGGTGGTGGTGAAGATGTTGTTGTAGTGGCGGAAGTAACCACTCGCCTTTTTATCGTAGTCTCAACCTTCGCAAATGGTTGCTCCACCCTTGCTAAAATCTGGTTGAGATTGTCGCCAATGTTGGTATGGTTCTTTTGCTGACATTCCTGCAATTCTTTTTCTGCAAGCATAGCAAGCTAGAACAAACGTTTGAGAGTACAAAATTCTTTATGGAAAACAATATCTTGTATTTCATGCCTCAAACCACCAAAAAAACGAACAATGGTATCTTCCATGTCCTCTACTATCTCATAACGTATTGCACACTTTTGAAACTCTATATAATATTCTTGGACAGACATATTGCCCTGCTCTAAGCACTGCAATTTGTTATGCCATTCATGTTTATAAGGAGGAATAAAACGGTCACGCATAGCTATCTTAAGTTCTTCCCATGTACCAGGTAAAACATCCTTTGCAACTAGCCCATACCACCAAATAATGGCAAAGTCCTTAAACTCACTAGTAGCTTGTCAAACTCTATATTGCTCAGGTACAAGGTGGGCACTAAACTTTTGTTCTTCCATTATCCCCCAATTAAGGTATCCTTCAGCATCATAATGACCCGAAACGGATGGTATGGTCAATTTACCTCTCATACCTTGATGATTATAGTCTATATGTGAGGGCTCATTGTTCTTTATTTGGTCCATCCTTGCAAACTTCTGGTCCATGATTTCCTACAATTCACTCTTAAACAGAAACTCGTTGTTTGATATTGTTAGAAATTAATATAAATCCCCTATCAACTATTTATGGGTAAGTGGAATCACACTCTCACACGTCTTACCAAGTTCTTACAAGGTTCTTACCAACGCAAAGTAGTGGACGGTACAACCAGTGGCTGGTTCGTGATACCTATGAGGGAGTGACACCAAGATTGCAAGGGTCTTTTTCTGTACCGATCTGAAGTATATGTGGAGCTTGGGAGGCACGAAAAAGAACAAATATATATATATGTGGCACACAAGTCAGTGACAGATAGCAATATTGAATAAATGTCCAGAGCACTTGTCCTAGTTGCTGGCCTATACGTGTTCCTATCACCAATTGTGATAAACAAGAGAGGAAACAAGGATGAAAGGAAACAAGTATCAAAGGTAGCAACGGATGTGAACAAGGCAAAAGGTATCACAAACAATAGAGCTATTGAGTGTTCCTTATGTGCTCCTTTTTGATATCTTCTATTCTCTTTTACTATTTTTTTCTTTTATTTTTTGTCCAATCTTTTTTTTCTTGCTTTTGCTCTTTTGATATTTTTTTCTCAGCAAGGAGCACACAAGAATAAACCACAAAAAATTTGAGCTCAATTGAATAAAAGATGTGGCCTATAGAAAATTAGGACTGTGCTAAAAAGCATACCAAAACTTGTGGGCCTAGAAACTCAATTTTCCTAATCGAATTTCGCAAATCTAATTTTTGCAAACCCAGCAATGCTAGGATGAAATAGATCTAAAATTTTTTGGCGTTCTCCGTAGATATAAAATTTTTCCCGTTTCGAGTTCGGATGCAAAAGTTATAACTGTTTTAAGGAAGCTGCTCGAATCAGGGATTTAGTGGACACAAGATGCAAACCGATGGTGATACGGAATAGCGGCGGGTGGAGGTATCAACACAAACTAGAAAAGAACACAATCTAAACCAGCAACAAGACTTTGACCTAGGACACAAACTCAACAAAGCGGACTCTAAAACTGAATCATGCAAAGGCTATGGCGCGGATGGTTATAGGATAGGAAACAAATATGGCATTGGACTATGGGATAAAAGCAAAAACACTCGAACTAAGGGTAAGATGCGAACTTGACGGTATACCTGAAGCTCTGATTACCACTTAATGTAGATGGGGATCCCGATCTTCCGTCAGGTTCAAGATAAACAACGATTTGTTCGGAGAGCGACACACCGATCCGGCTTCAGATCACAAAGACCCAAACCCTACAACCTTAGCACCACGTCTCCTCTGGTTATCAACCGTGTCACAATCCGGTTGACCTCACCAAGAAGGCTAATCCCTGCTGCGAATTGAAGAACACAAGCAAGAACAAGATAAAACGCAACTCAATTGAAGTGACAATTGCAGATGAATGATTAAGCACTCAAAGTTGGGGTCTTGCAAACCGATAACGGCAACTGTTCAATGACATATTGATCTAAAACAAAACCCAAAACCTAATGTAGGTGGTGGCTACTGATTATATAGCCTAAGGTACATCCAAGGATCCCTCTTCACGTCCTAAAGGTGTCCCAACACGTTACAAGGCCCAACGGCCCAAAAGACGACGACGCAGCGCGGTGATAGATTCTGGATGTCAACTTGTTTCGACGATTCCCATTGATTCTGAAGGAATTTTGATGTGGGACTACTTCCATTGGTTTCCTTATGAAATTATCTTTCCATCCATATGTGTATCATCAAAAATAGAGTTCATATGCGACCTAGACGTCCTTTTTACTACACGCTGGTCCTGGAGCCCGAGATGGACTCGAACTCAAGTTGGACTGGGCCTCCGGCTTGGCTTGGACGTCCTTGCGGGCCTCCTAAGGTGGTGGCCAAGGAGGAGGACGTCCAAGGGATTTCTTGGTGGGTTCTCCAAGTCCTTGGGGTGTGCTCCCACTTGGGCCAGGGTCCCAAGGATGAATAATAAGCCCATAACGATAGTGTAGCTCCCAGTAGAAACAGTGATAGAATGTCTTGATGGTTTGGAGGTCTTACTGATGTGATATTGAGATGAGACCAGATCTATTTGAAATCTTATCAAACAAGCTTTCCATCAAGTGCTCATTGACCTCGATCGCACTCTAGATGGCTGAGTTATGGCCTTCCCAATGAAGCACTGTCGAGCTGCCGATGAACCGAAAATTCAACTTTGATGAACTTGCACGTTGAGACATATTTGTACCTACATTCAAATAACGACATGTACATGTGGAACCAAGTGAATTGTACCAAAAATCACTATGCAAATGTAGGAACGAGCTCACCTTATAAATAATGGTCGTATCCGATGGTGTCATGTCCTCATCAGTAAGTGACCCAGCATCCGGTCGAAGACCGATGCCAGCGTCTTCATGCTTCCACTGACTGGACATGCCGGTCCAACCGAGACCAGCATCCGGTCACTTATAGAGTTACAGCGACCTTCGTCTTTTCTGTATAGAGCGCCGGTGGCACCATCGGACTGTCCGCACTAATACTCCACCGGTGAAGTTCCTAACCTTTGCTCAATTGTGCCAACCACCAAGTGTATCACCTTGTGCATGTGTGTTAGCATATTTTCACAAAATGTTTTCAAGGGTGTTAGCACTCCACTAGATCCTAAATGTATATGCAATGAGTTAGTGCATCTAGTGGCACTTTGAGAACTGCATTTTGATACAAGTTTCACCCCTCTTAATAGTATGACTATCGATCCTAAATGTGATCACACTCGCTAAGTGTCTTGATCACCGAAACAAAATGGCTCCTACAACTTATACCTTTGCCTTGAGCCTTTTGTTTTTCTCTTTCTTCTTTTCAAGTCCAAGCACTTGATCATCACCATGGAATCACCATCATCATGTTATGATCTTCATTTGATTCACCACTTGGAATGTGCTACCTATCTCATGATCACTTGATAAACTAGGTTAGCACTTAGGGTTTTATTAATTCACCAAAACCAAACTAGAGCTTTCAGCGCGCGCCTAAACGACATAGCAAGACCACCTTTCCTGGGTCCGCGACAACCACCCCTCTGGGGGAAGGCCCAGTGGGGAATAGTAGGTATGCCACCTCCCTTGGTTGCAGCGAACGAGTGCCGTAGCGTATGAACGTGAACCACCATAGTCCGCCAATGGCTCAACGATGAGCCTAATCGGGCGGAGCGACTCGCAAGAACCAACAACATAGAGCCCAAAAATATACCCACACTAAAGCAAGAATGAGAAGATGTCTACGCAACTTCAAGAGGGACAAAGCAAGATGCGACGATGTCAAGTCTAACCTACAGACACTCGGATCGTAGAAACGGGGTTGCACCGGTCAGGAGCCCATGGGTCGACCCCTAGGCAAGGCTACATGGCCGCAACGTTTGAGCGACCAGACCAACAAATGTCTTTAACAAAGAATTCTTCAAGAACCCTGGGCACACCCTAGGGCTATCATCCATCATCGGGGAGGATCTCCTCCACATCCACGGCAGCGACAATGGTGTCTGTAGCAGCGGCAAAGTCATTGAACTGCGTCGTCCGCTCCTCTTACCGGGCGTGCTCCGGGAACCTAGGTGTCCCCCAGTGAAGATTCACCCTAGTCCGTAGCTACATGGCGGCAAGGGCACTTACCGTGAACCTGGATTCCTGCTACCACCATGCGCTCACGATCCTCCATAAGAAGAGCCTCCCGGAGACAGGCATCCCTCGCCTCATGGCCAACAACCGCAAGAAGCTAGCAAGAGACCACGAGGCGGAAGAGCTACACTCACCCATAATTCGAGCCTTGGCGTTAGTGGCCACTGCCTGTGCGGCAGTAGCCTCCCTCTCTGAGGCCTCGAGAGCTACCTCAATGGCACCAAGGCAGCCCTCCAACCAGTTGACCTCATGGGTGGAGTAGAGGTAGCGCTCGTGGGTATCCTTTGCCGCATGGCAGACTTCACGAAACTCACGTTGATGGAACAAAGAAGACGACAATGACAAGGATGGCGAGTTCTACCCCACCTCCGACGGGGTCGCACCGGCGGCCCCTCTCAACGCGGCGAGGAATACGGCCCTAGAAGCGACACGATTAGCCCTGGTAAAATCCTGACCTCTAAACATTGACCTCAAACTCACCCCTGCTCTTGCAGAAAGACTCAAAGACGTGGAGGCAGCATGCCACCCTCTGACAACTCCTTCCAAGAGCGCTTACCGTGACCCATACTGATGACCCTAGAGGCTAGAATTATGGACATGCGAAGGGAAGATGAGCGAGCAATAGGGAAGGCGACCTGAGACGAACACCTCACTAGTCATACCGCTCGGCAGCTTTATAGCCACCATAGGTTCATGGAGTACTCGCGAGTCCGATCGCATTTATTAACCGCTTTCTCACAGCGCAGGGGAGGTGGTCAGATGAAAGGCCAAGCAGTGGACGCCAACATGGTACAATATCCTGAGTAAGCCTTGTATCTTTCATTATCTTTCAATTCATGCGCCCATGTTTTATGGCGCACAACCATTTACAAGAGGGCACCACCAAGACACAATGTGGCTAGGAGAGGTCGACAACCCCCTAGGTTCACATGTCGAGCGACCCTCCGCATCCATGACCCCGTGTCGTGCTTTGGAAACCTTCTCTTGGGCTGGCCCTTAGAAGGGCTCGAGGCCACAAAAGGGATAGGGGCAGGGAGGAGATGGGCCCCCATGGCTCTAATCGGTGGTGGGGAGCCACATGACCATCTCTCTCTATGTTCAAGATGTCCGCTTCGAAGTCTCAAGGGTTGACCCCCTCTGCGGGAGGCATCTTGCCCTTTGGCCATTGCGGAGGCAGTTGGGGACAAACGGGATTGACGACCGATGATTTATGGGATGTCTCATGTGAGGCACAGCCAAACTCCACGTTGATTGGGGAGAATATTGGGTCCCACTTGAATTACCCATATACCCCAACGAGGCGCACCACTCCAACTGCGTGGTTACGGTGGACATGCTTATCCCCACGTGGGACGAAACCAAACTCATCTGTAACAATGCATCACGACCCCTCGAGGTTGACAAGGACGTTAGGGAAAGATGGTGATAGGTCCCTGCGACCCCTAAAAGAGCCAGGGACAAATCCTGGCTGACTCCTCCCTGCGTCCTAGGTCTCAGATCGATCAGACGCTGGACCTTTTTGGTAATTGATGACAACCCTTTCACAAAGATATGAATTGAAATTCAATTGAATCCATGTTGCTTGCTGAAGCATATTTACCATGTGTAAAAGGATATGGACAAGTTTCATGACCCCAAATGGTAACAATTGCTCCCCCTACATATGTGCTAAGAGTTTGGATGGTAGCTTGCACATATGCTTAGATAGGAAATATAGGAGACAATGTCTACCAAATGATGCTAAGGTATAAGAGATGGACCTTTGAAGCGTGATACCAATCGGAGTGCACCAATATACCATCCTTAGCACCATTAGTAACTAGCCATACACAAAAACTAGAATACCCCATGAGATCAATATTACAAGCAAGGGTCTAGTTTCCATACAATGAACATAAGTCTAGTTACTTTAGCCTATGCATGCTAGTTTTTCATTTTACCATTCAAGCATATAACTAGCATACACCACACAAGCATGGATATTGAAATTTAAAACTTATGCCATGCAAGCAAATATATGAAATGCACATTCAAATACAATATACAAGTTTATGAACTTGCTCCCCCTACTTGTGTGCATTTTTTATTGATCCCCTTACAATGTCATTTCATTTGTTTTCATTTGTTTGCTCCTCCTATCTTACTATCTTTGTGAATTTCTCTCCCCCTTTGTCAACAATTAGCACAAAAGGTGAGCTCAAATTATAGATAGGTTGGGGTGAAACCATGTGAAATGAGGATCATTTTCCCAATTTGGTTCAATCTAGATTACTTGCAAAAGATATTTAACTCGGTTTGATCCAAGGACAAGCTTCTTCACACATCTAAATAAGGGTTATCTTGTACCATGTTGAGTTAAACACTTATAGCTTATTTTCTAGATCAAACACTAGGTTTACAAGCCCACAAGCATGTCATATGCTACCACTAGATCATTTTAAACATACAAGCAATAGTGGTACCATACAAGCATCAAATTCATTTGATTTTCATGAATGAGCCTAGGACATGATAGGAATGAGTAGATGCACTAAACAAGTCCTTAGCAATGGATGGATGACATGTCAATCAACTTTACCTTACTTTGCTCGAAAGAGAGGCATGCCATATAATGGGGGTGCATCAACACATATTGGAGAAGTCAAGTATGTTCACTTCATTTCTTAGCTTGCAAAACCTCTTCTCATCAAGTGGCTTGGTGAAGATATCAGCAAGTTGATCTTCGGTGCCCACACTCTCAATACAAATGTCCCCTTTTTGTTGGTGATCTCTTATAAAATGATGGCGGACATCAATATGCTTTGATCTTGAATGTTGAACTGGGTTGTTGGTGAGCTTTACGGCATTTTCATTGTCACATAGCAATGGCACTTGCTTGAATTTGATTCCAAAATCACTCAAAGTAGCCTTCATCCAAAGTAATTGAGCACAACAACTACCGGCCGAAATGTACTCCGCTTCGGTGGTTGAAAGTGCTACACTATTTTGCTTCTTTGATGACCAAGACACAATAGTTGACATGTGCCTGATGTGCTCAACTTTGCATCCCGCATAATCGGAGTCCGAATATCCAATCAACTCAAATCTTGCTCCTTTGGCATACCACAATCCAACATTTTGTGTATGCTCCAAGTACCTCAATATTCTCTTTGTTGCCTTCAAATGACTTTCTCTTGGTAAGGCTTGAAATCTAGTACACATACATACACTAAACATCACATCTTGCCTTGATGTGGTCACATAGAGTAGGCTTCCAATCATAGACCGATACATCTTTTGATCCACCATGTTGCCACTAGCATCACTATCCAAGCTTCCACTCGTTCCCATTGGTGTACTAATAGCTTTAGCATCATCCATTCCAAACTTTTTGATCATGTCCTTGATATACTTGCCTTGACTCACAAATATGTCATTCTTCATTTGCTTGATTTGAAGACCAAGGAAGTAACTAAGCTCTCCAATCATGGACATCTCAAATTCATTTGCTATCATCTTGCCAAACTCTTCACAAAAATCTTGATTTGTTGACCCAAATATGATATCATCAACATAGATTTGCATTACAAATAAGTCATTTCCAAGCTTCTTGGTGAAGAGAGTGGTGTCAACCTTTCCCATTTTGAATCCCTTAGAGAGTAGGAAATCCCTCAATCTCTCATACCATGCTCTAGGTGCTTGTTTCAATCCATACAAAGCCTTTCTCAACTTGTAAACATGATTGGGTTTCTTTTCATCTTCAAAACCAGGAGGTTGCTCAACATACACAAGCTCATTGATGTACTCATTGAGAAATGCACTCTTCACATCCATTTGATACAACTTGATGTTGTGGGCACAAGCATAAGCTAACAAGATCCTAATTGCTTCCAATCTTGCAACTGGGGCATATGTTTCTCCAAAGTCAAGACCATCAACTTGAGTGTAACCTTGGGCCACTAATCTTGCTTTGTTCCTTATTACTATCCCATCTTGATCTTGCTTGTTCCGAAAGACCCACTTGGTTCCAATCATATTATGATCTTTAGGTCTCTCAACTAACTCCCATACTTGGTTTCTTGTGAAGTTGTTTATCTCTTCATGCATAGCATTCACCCAATCAACATCCTTCAAAGCTTAATCTATCATCTTAGGTTCAATGGATGACACAAATGAGAAATGCTCACAAAATGAAGCCAATCTTGATCCAGTTTGCACACCTCTTGAAATATCACCAATGATAGTGTCCAATGGATGATCTCTTGCAACATTGGTTGGTTGAAGCACTTGCACTTGATTGCTTGCATTTGATTGATCACTTGGTTGAGATGATGAACTAGCCACTTGTTGTTGATCTTGTACTTTGTCATGACTAGTACTTGCTTGAACTTGATCATGAGAACCACTAGCTTGCATATTTGAGTTAGAGAGCACTTGATTCTTGTCATCTTCAACATCAATCACCTCTCTAGGCCTTATATCACTAATGTCCATGTTTTTTATTGCATTGACCAATTGAGTGCCTCTTACATTATCTAGATTCTCATCTTCCTCTTGGGAACCATTTGTTTCATCAAATTCCACATCATGAACCTCCTCAAGAGTACCACTAGCCAAATTCCAAACTCTATATGCCTTGCTAGTAGTGGAGTAACCAAGCAAGAAGCCTTCATCACATTTCTTTTCAAACTTGCTCAATCTAGTGCCTTTCTTCAATATGTAGCATTTACAACCAAAAACCCAAAAGTATGATATGTTGGGCTTTCTTCCATTCAATAGCTCATAAGGTGTCTTCTCCATCATGGGGTGACAATTGAGTCGGTTGCTATAATAGCAAGCCGTGTTGATTGCTTCGGCCCAAAATGAATGACTCACATTGTACTCACTCAACATTGATCTTGCCATATCAATCAAAGTTCTATTCTTTCTTTCAACTAAGCCATTTGATTGTGGAGTGTACTTGGCCGAGAATTAATGTCTAATTCTAAATTCATCACACAACTCATCAATTCTAGTGTTCTTGAATTCACTACCATTGTCACTTCTAACTTTCTTGATAGTTGTTTCAAACTCATTGCGAATGCCCTTGACAAATGATTTGAATGTTGCAAACACATCACTCTTGTCAACAAGAAAGAACACCCACGTGTATCTAGTGAAATCATCCACAATCATAAATCCATATTTATTTCCACCAATGCTAGTGTATGTGGTTGGTCCAAATAAGTCTATGTGCATCAACTCAAATGCCTTAGATGTGCTCATCATGCTCTTCTTAGGATGTGTGTTACCAACTTGCTTTCTGGCTTGACATGCACTACATAGCTTATTATTTTCAAATGTGACATCTTTCAAGCCTCTAACTAAGTCATGCTTGATCAACTTGTTCAATTGTTTCATTCCAACATGACCAAGCCTTCTATGCCATAACCAACCTATGCTAGACTTAGTGATCAAACATGTTGACAATTGAGCTTCTCTAGCATTAAAATCAACTAAGTAAAGATTCGCATATCTAAATCCTTTGAATATCAAGTTAGAGCCATCTACACTTATAATCTCTACATCATCCACACCAAATATGCAGTTGAAACTAAGATCACACAATTGAGCTACCAATAATAGGTTGAAGTTCAAGCTCTCTACAAGTAGCACATTGGAAATGCTCAGGTCGTTGGATATTGCAATCTTACCAAGACCTTTGACCTTGCCTTTGCCATTGTCACCAAATGTGATACTATCAATCCCATTGCTCTTGTTTTCATTGATTGAATTGAACATTCTTGAATCACCAGTCATATGTTGTGTGCACCCACTATCAAGCACCCAATGCCTTCCTCTGGCTTTATAATTGACCTACAAAAGAAGATCAATTTCTTTTAGGTACCCAAACTTGCTTGGGTCCTTGAAGGTTAGTTACCAAGGTCTTTGGTACCCAAATGGCCTTCTTCTTTGGGCCCACAATTGATGTACTAATGAACTTAGCCTTCACACCATTGCCACCCTTAACAAGCATATAACAAGAATCAAATTTAATTGAGGATACATTAAGTAGCTTGTTCTTGTTAATCTCGCAATATTACTCTACATGCCCAACTTGCTTGCATCTATTGCAAAATCGACCATTGCCCTTCACAAAGCTAACTTTGGGAGTGACAAAGGCCGCCTTGCCTTTCTTGGGGGTATAGCCTAATCCCTCTTTGTTGAGAGAAAATCTTTGGCTACCCAAGCACTTTAGCAAGTGGGCATCTCCACCATAGGCATTGCCTAAGGCATGAGTGAGCTCATTTACCTCCTTGAGGGTCTTATTTTCCACTATTAGTGAGGCATCACAAGTGAGACCATCACTCAAAGGTGAAGTAGAAGTAGTAGTGCTACAAAAAGTGTTAGTGGGAGCAACTACAATGGGCTTATAAAAAGATTCATCAATAATATCACATGTTAGTCCCACATCACAAGACATAATCACTTGCTCCTTCTTGACTTGCTCAATGAGAGAGGAGTGAGCTTTTTCAAGCTTAGAGTGAGCTTTGCCAAGCTTCTCATGAGCTTCCATTAGCCTCTCATGAGTGGCATTGAGCTCATCAAAGGATTGCTCAAGAAATTTGACTTTCTTGCGTAATTCTTTGCACTCCTTTCTCTTCATCTCAACGCAAGTGTGCACTTGCTCATATATGTCCAAGAGCTCCTCCTTGGTATACTCATCATCATCATCATCATCATCACTCCTACAAGCATCACTTTCACATTCATCATCATCACTCACATCATATTTTACCTTGGTAGGCTTTGCCATGAGGCATGTCGATGGAGTGTCGAAGATGGAGGGCTTGTTGTTGATGGCGATGCTTGCTAGTGCTTTCTTGATAGATTTCTTGTCATCATCACTAGAGCTATCACTATCTAAAGAGCCATCACTATCCCATGTGACCACATAACCTCCACCTTTCTTCTTCTTTTGGAAGGTCATTCTCTTCTCCTTCTTCTCCTTCTTTTCTTTCTTGTCCTTCTTGTGCTTCTTCTTTTCATCGTCATCATTGTCACTATTGTAGGGACAATTCGCTACAACATGATCGGGGCTCTTGCAATTGTAGCATCTTCTCACATATTCTTTGTTTTTGGTGTGATCTCTTCTCTTTCTTGCACCATAGTCCTTCTTCTTTATGAATTTTCCCATCTTGCATACAAAAAGGGTTATAGCTTCATCATCAATATCACTAAGATCATCATCATCACTTGATTCTTTCTTGGACTTTCCCTTGTTCTTGGATGATGATGAGCTAGCCTTGAATGCTATACTCTTCTTCTTCTTCTTGTCTTCTTCTTCCTTCTTGTCATCCTTGTCATCCCCCTCCCTTTCCACATGATATGTCTCTTGTGTCATGACATCACCTAGTACTTAGTTAGGGGTAATCTCATTCAATCCTTCTCTTATGATAAGCAATCTCAACATCTCAAATCTTGGAGGTAGGCACATTAAGAACCGATGAGAGACATCATCATCCTTGATCTTCTCTCCCAAAGCCTTTAAGTCATTGACAATTACTTGCAACCGATGGAACATCTCTAGAATGCTCTCATCATCCTTCATCTTGAAGCTTGTCAACTTATCCTCGAGGATGTACAACTTGGCACTCTTCACCACCAGTGTGCCCTCATATGTTTCCTCCAATCTTCTCCACACTTCATTAGCTCTTTCACAATCCTTGATTTGCTCAAACACCTTGGAATCAATGGCATTGTATATAGTGTTGAGAGCCATTGTATTGCATTGCTTGTTGGTCTTGTCTTGGTTGGTGGGATTGTCGGGATCAATGATAGCATTGTCATTCTCAGTCACCTCCTATACTTAATCATTGATTGAACCAAGATACATCCTCATCTTTCTCTTCCAATAATCATAGCATGTGCCATCAAAGAACGGTGGTTTCCCCCCCACATGGTTGAACACAACTTGAGCCATAATTTGACACCGATGTTGTTAAGTCTTTAATCAAACAGTGATCATGGCTCCAATACCACTTGAAAGGTCCTAATATGGCTAGAGGGGGGTGAATAGCCTATTTAAAAATCTACAAATCAACTAGAGCAATTTGATTAGTATAACAAATAGCGAAATGCAAACTTGCTCTAGCACTACAAGGGTTGCAAGCCACCTATCCAACAATTCTAGTTGCCATGATCACTAAACACACAATTTGCTATTTCACTACTCACTAAGAGCTCTCACACTTGCTACACTAAAGAGCTCCACTAGATGAAGCAAGCTCTCAATTCTAGTTACACTAAAGAGCTTGCTACAACTAGTTTGCAAGAATATAAATGAGTGAGTAGGGTGATTATACCGTCATGTAGAGGAGTGAACCAATCACAAGATGAACACTAAATCAATCACTGGGAGAATACCAAAGGGCAAGAGACAACCAATTTTTATCCCGAGGTTCACATGCTTGCCGACACGCTAGTCCCCGTTGTGTCGACCAACACTTGGTGGTTCGGCAGCTAAGAGGTGTTGCACGAACCTCGTCCACACAATTGGACACCGCAAGAACCTATCTACAAGTGAGGTAACTCAATGATATGAGCAATCCATTAGAGTTACCTTTCGGTGCTCCACCGGGGAAGGCACAAGACCCCTCACAATCACTACGATCGGAGCCGGAGACAATCACCAATCTCCGCTCAATGATCCTCGCTGCTCCAAGCCATCTAGGTGGCAGCAACCACCAAGAGTAACAAGTGAATCCCACAGCGAAACACGAATACCAAGTGCCTCTAGATGCAATCACTCAAGCAATGCACTTGGATTCTCTCCTAATCTCACAAAGATGATGAATCAATGATGGAGATGAGTGGGAGGGCTTTGGCTAAGCTCACAAGGTTGCTATGTCAAATGCAAATGGCCAAGTGAGTGAGCTTGAGCCGGCTATGGGGCTTAAATAGAAGCCCCCCATGAAATAGAGCCGTTGGCTTCTCCACTGAAAAACGGGATGACCGGACGCATAGGTCAGATCGACCGGACGATGGACCTCAGTGTCTGGTCGCGTGATGTGTGCCACGTGTCCCCTACTTCAAACGCTGATCGCCCTGAAAGGATCAAGATGCCCAAGAGGGGGATGAATTGGGCTAATTCTAAATTCTCTTGCAATAATCAAATCCTACGGATAGCCCAATTAACCCCTTGTGCCTAGAAAAGTGTTTATATCAAACTAATGCACAACAACCTCGCAACCTATGTTCCAAACTTACTCTAGCAAGCAATTCTATGGATGTAAAACAAGTATTGAATTGCTCAAAGTAAATACTCAAAGTAAGTGCTCAAAGTAAGTAGAGAGAGAAAGGAACGCGGCGATGTTTTGCCGAGGTATCGGAGAGTCGCCACTCCCCACTAGTCCTCATTGGAGCACCCGCGCAAGGGTGTAGCTCCCCCTTGATCCGCGCAAGGATCAAGTGCTCTCTACGGGTTGATTCTTCGACACTCCGTCGCGGCGAATCACCCAAAGCCGCTCACAACTTGAGTTGGGTCACCCACAAGCTCTGCCGGGTGAACACCAAACTCCCAATCACCACCAAGCCGTCTAGGTGATGGCGATCACCAAGAGTAACAAGCATGAACTCTCACTTGACCACGCGAAGCCTAATGAGAAGATGGATGCACACTTTGCTACTCTTGATTTGCTAGTGAGGCTACTCTCTTGGATTCTCAAATCACAAACACCTCACTAGGACCTTGCTCTTCTTGGCACTCACAAACATGTTTCTCAGCTGTTGGAATGAGCAAAAGATACTCCACTCACGAGTGGAGCTTCTATTTATAAGGCAGCCTGAAAAACGAACCGTTATGACCTTCTGCGGGATGACCGGATGCTCCGGTCGTGATGACCGGACGCTCCGGTCAGTTCAACCCGCGAACCAGTAGTAAAGAGTTGACCGGACGCTGACAGGGTCCGGTCAGCACTGACCGGACGCGTCCGGTCGCATAAAACCCTTACTGGAACCTTACTGGACTTGACCGGACGCTGAACCCTCAGGGTCCGGTCAGTATAGACCGGACGCGTCCGGTCGCACTTTCTCAAGTCTGGCCCTCAGCGTCTGGTCACATGACCTCTCAGCGTCCGGTCACACCAGACTAGATCTCCACGGTCAAATGAACTGACCGGACCCTGCGGCCAGCGTCCGGTCGCACCGGAGCCAGCGTCCGGTCAGTGTTTTGACCCTCCATTCACTTCCAACTCTCGAACATATGTGAATGAAGTTTGCTCCAAAGATCTTAGGCATTCATAGGAGCTACCTAGAGCTAGTTTTAACAAGTGTGCACCACACCTAACTCACTAGACTTAACTAGGTCAAGCTACCCGTTCATACCCCCCTTCATAGTACGGCCAAAGGAAAAACAAAGTCCTAAACTACTCTAAGTGTCTCTCCAACTCCAATTGACACTTAGAACTAGTTATCCTTAACCTTGTCGTCCATCCTTTGAAAACCGAAACGATTTCCATCGTAGGGGCATGACAACCTCGATTGCCCAATCGATCTCCATTACTATGACCTAACTTAATTGTCTCTGCAAAACACACGTTAGTCATAGTAATCTTGTATTGACATTAATCACCGAAATCCAACTAGGGGCCTAGATGCTTTCAATCTCCCCCTTTTTGATGATTGATGACAATACCACCTCGAGTATGTTATGGAGTGAGGTTTTTGACGGGCTTGATTCATATAAGCTTTTGTCAATAAGAACAAAAGAGTTAGTCAAGCTTATATGACCCAAGCCAACATAATGTACTCAAAGGATATGAATTAAGCATGAGTACAAATAACAAAGCTCATTTGCTTCGAAGTATAAACGCAGAAGCAAAAGCAAATGAGCATTACACAAGTGATATGACATATAGATAAAGCAAAGTAGAAGTCACACATGTCAAATATCACAACCACGTAGATAGCACTATCACATATAAATTAAATTAAACTCCAAATGTATATAATAAGCTAATACTATATAACTAGCTCCCCCTAAATGTAGCTCCCCCTGAGACTACATACTCGTACACCCTCTCCCCCTTTGGCGTCAAACACCAAAACCTAGGGCGGGGCTACAGCGGACGAGCCGGGCGCTGAAGAACGTGGGGCAAGCTGGAACTGGGCACCATCATCATCTAACCCTGAGCTCTGAACTGACTGACCCTCTGTGGCAGAAAGTGTCGCTGAAGCGGTCTGGGTCTGAGCTGGGGCTGGTGCTGCCTGTGAAGCTACAAGTATGTCTGTCGTAGGATCGGACGAGGCGACAGACGAGGGGAGCCTCTGAGTAGTCACTGTGACTAGATCTGCTATAGATGGACCGGCGGTATGCATATGAGGCGGAGTAGGCATGCCGGTCAACTCGCTGAAGGATGCTCCAAGACTCCTGGAGACTGACGTCTTAGGCACGAATAGCGAGGAAGACTGCTCTGGTGTAGAAGCCCGTCTGAAGTGGAGTGAACTGCGGGGCTACACGGGTGAGGCTAACCACTGGGACACCTGTATGGGCGGTGAAGCAAACTGAGCTGGAGGCTGTCCCTGACTCTGGAGCCCACTGGGCTATACTGCTGGAGTCGTCGAAGTGGTGGGAGGCTATGCAAGCTGGGGCGAAGGCTGTGGCAGTGGGACCCCAATAGGCTATCACTACATGCTGCATGAATCCTATGAGCTGCTGCTGCATAAGTAACTGCTGGTGCTGAAGGAGCTGCTGCTGCCTCTGAAACTCGTCCTGACAAGCCTGAAACTGTGCGAAGTTGGCAGCTGTCTCCTGATGCCTGTCGTGTCTGATCCTGCTACATCCGCTCAAGAATAGCAATGAGAGCGGGGTCTATCTGTGGAGCAGGTGGAGCAGAACTGGAGCTACCTGCCTCTGCATCAGTGTCTGCATGGAGGCATCTGAGGTATAGGCTAGTAGTCGTCGTCAGAGCTTGTCACTGTACTCACTCACCTCCTGCTGTGCCTCTAGCTCCTCCTCCTCAGTGGCTGCAATCCCTCTGATGATCTCATCCCTGCTAAGCTACAGACTCTGGCATGTCGGGGCGACGGCTAGGCTGACTGGGTGCCTGAGGAGTGGCGTGTCTGATCCTCTGTGATAGGTTGTAGGCTGGGAACTCTATAGTGGCACCTGAATACTCATCCATCATGCCAGGGGGCTTATCAAGCACTACTCTGCGGATGAGGAACGTGATCCAGTGAGCATAGGGAAGCTGCCTGCGACCCTTGAATCCCTCAGCTATAGTATCCTCCATCTCTGAAAGAAGGAGGTCCCAGATGTCAAACACTGTCATCTGCATGATGGCATTGAGAAGCCAGAGCTGTAAGCGAGTCAGGCCCTCCCTGTATCCCAACCTAGGAAGCAGTGTCCTCCTGATGATGGCCTCTAGTATCCTCGCTGTAGGAGTCAAGTCACTGGGGTTCCTGCTCGACCCCTCTCCAAACGGCTCCTTGAAGCAATGGCGCACTAAATCTGTAAGGGGCACCAACCCTCCATGGGGACGCCTGGGAGGTCCCTGCTGTCCATAGCAAACCTCATGCATCTTTATAGGCTGCTCCTGGAGCCTCAGTACCTCTCTGGCCCTGCTACTCGTCACTCTATAGTCTTTGCCTCTGAAAGCAAAGTGAATGAATCTGTGATGTGGATCGATGTAGAGTGAGGCATAAAACTGACGGACCCAAGATGGTACATATATGCCCGTCCGTCCAATCAAATCTATCAGTCCTGGCAAATATGACAAGTATTGCCGAATGCTCTCTCCGGCTGCTGCCACAATGGACTCTATCTGACAAACCCTCTGTGATATGAACACTGCCCCACTGTTAAGATATGCATTGTAGAAATCCTCCTGCAGTGGCGTGTAGAACCCCTCAGCTGCTCTCTCATCCCTCCTCGGAGGAAACCAAACCTCAAACTCGACAAACCACAGCTGCTGAACCTGCCTGGCTGTAGCAGCCCTCAAGTCGAGGTGAACCACTGGAGGTGGACCCTGTGGTCTGGGCGGAGGGCGTGAACCCCTGCGCTATGTAATAGGCCTCGGTGGAACTGCAGCACTGGTATGACTCGAGCGGCGTAGCTGAGGTGCCGGCTCGGTCTCCTGACTCTCCTGAGTCTCCTGGGCTGGCTGAGGCTCTGCTGGTGGGGGCTGCTGCTGTGCTGACGGACCCTCCTCAATGGCGACCCATCATCCTGCAAACGTGGCAGTCCCAGCTGGACTACCGTGACGACGCTCAACCTCCTCAATCGCAGCTCTGACTGCGGGTGAAACTGGCTGATCTGCAATGACAACTCCGCTGCGGGTACCACCTCTCTCGGCACGCTCTGCGGCCTCTGCAACAGCTGCTGCTCTCGCTGTCTCTGCATCAGGGTACTTGCGCTTCTTGGATGTCAACTGCTTGGTTGACTTGCCCTTAGATCCGGCTGGCTGGCGAGGCGGGGGCCTCCGATCATCATCACCTGGGCCACCACCAACATTCTTGGTGCGAGCCATCTGAACTGACAAGATGGTGAACTGCCGCTGATGAAGATCAACTGTCAAACTGCCGCTTTCGAGGCTTGGCCTCGATCCTTACTCGCGAGCTTGGCTCCGAGTTAACTGCCAACTGCCAGACGAAACACAATGGAACCGACTCGCTGCACGATAGAATAGATGGATATACAAATAAATACCATATATCTAATAGATGCGAAATCCTAATAGAGAAAGCAATGTAGATGCGAACTTGAATCGAGTGGCTTTCTACCTGACGATCAGCGATCCGAGAATAGATAAGATGTCACGCGGGGGATCCTCGGAACCGGGCTAGGGTTAGGGAAAAGTCCTGAATGTAATGGAGAATCAGAGACTGCAAATCGATCTAGGTCACCATTGTATAGATCAAGATTGCCAAGAACAAAGAAATTTCCTTACCAAACAAGGAGATAGTAGGGCTCGGGCACACGGATTGATGACCAGCAGATCGGCTCAAGAGGCAACAAGACAGGGCACAGCCGCTGGCGGCGCAGACAAACGGCGAGGTCTTCGGCTCGGCGGCGCGGCGAGGGGGCCGAGCACGGTGGCGCGTGGGACGGCGGCGTGTGGCTGCTATCGAGCGGAGGAGGCGCAGGAGGTGGTGGCTCGGCTGCGGGCGAGGCTGCGGCGGCGCGGCTAGGCAGGGGCACTGAGGCACGGGCACGAGGTGACCGGAGCAGGTGGCGCGCGGCTAGGCTGCGGCGGCGACTTGGGCGCGGGTCACGGCGGTGCTGGTTAGGTCAAGGCAGGTGACAGAGGACGCGAGTAGGTTAAGTAATCCCCCAAATCATGACAGAAAAGGAAACGGGGAAAAGAGTCCTTAAGACGCGCGAGATCCACTGACCGGACGCTCCGGTGGTAGCGACCGGACGCTACCACCCAGCGTCCGGTCGATTCCAGAGAGGTCCAAATCCTCTGGAATCGGGACCGGACGCGTCCGGTGGTCCATGACCGGACGCAGGAAGGGTCTGGTCAGTACAACTTGATCATCCTTCGATCGACCAGACGCTGAACCCTTCCTGACCGGATGCACAGACGCAGCGTCCGGTCACTCCTTCAGTAGCAGTTCACCTCCTGTGAACTGACCGGACGCTAGACAGCAGCGTCCGATGCAGCGTCCGGTGCACCTTTTCCAGCAAACCTTCAACCTTCCTTCGCGCTGCCTGTTCCCAATCAAGTCCCAACTTGAATAAGATCCAAATAAACACCAATTGGGACTGATGTGAGTGACCTCTCTCAAACCCTCATATTTTTCAAAATATTTTGCCTTAGGCTATAATTCTTTTTAAGAAAATAGGCAACAAGAGGGCAAATGGAACAAAACGGCAAAACAACATTCATGCATATGTAGTACTTGTAAGTAAATCTAGTTGCTTGTCAAGTTTGATCCAAGGTTAAGCTTCTTCACACGCTTTTCGGCGGTTATCTTAACCATGTTAGACAAGCCCTATATGCATTGCCACAAATTAAACATGTTGTATATTACAATGAATGCAAGGGACAACACAAGCTCAATTTTTAGTGAAGTTACTAAAATCAAGTACATTGAGCTCGTTCCGCAATCTACAAAATGTAGCCTCATCTAGTGGTTTAGTGAAGATATCCGCTAATTGATCTTCGGATCTTACACCTTCTAGTGATATATCATTTTTAGCTACATGATCTCTTAGAAAGTGATGGCGGATATCTATATGCTTGGTGCGAGAGTGTTGAACCGGATTATTTGCAAGTTTTACCGCACTTTCATTGTCGCACAAAAGAGGTACTTTCTCTAGAACTACTCCATAGTCTAGTAAAGTTTGTTTCATGTATAATATTTGTGCACAACAAGCACCCACGGCAATGTATTCCGCTTCGGCGGTGGACAAAGCCACACTATTTTGTTTCTTGGAGGACCAAGACACAAGTGATCTACCAAGCAAATGGCACCCTCCGGATGTGCTCTTTCTATCAACTTTGCATCCGGCGTAATCCGAATCGGAATAGCCAATTAATTCAAATAAAGCTCCTTTGGGATACCAAAGGTCAATGCTTGGCGTGTGCTTAAGATACCTAAGGATTCTTTTTACGGCAATTAAATGTGTTTCCTTAGGACTAGCTTGAAACCTAGCACACATACACACACTAAACATGATGTCGGGCCTAGATGCGGTTAAATATAACAAGCTACCAATCATAGAACGGTAGAGAGTTTGATCAACCGAGTTACCTCCCTCATCTAGGTCGAGATGTCCATTGGTAGGCATTAGGGTCTTGATTGGCTTACATTCATCCATCTTGAATCTCTTGAAAAGATCTTTTGTGTATTTCTCTTGAGAGATGAAGATGCCTTCTTTCATTTGCTTGACTTGAAAACCAAGAAAGAATGTAAGCTCACCAATCATTGACATCTCGAACTCCTTAGACATCAATTCACCAAATTATTTGCATGAGTCTTCATTTGATGATCCAAAGATGATATCATCAACATATACTTGACAAATGAAGATATGCCCATCAAGCTTCTTGGTGAATAGTGTGGTGTCGACCTTCCCAATGGTGAAGCCCTTCTCAATAAGGAAATCCCGAAGGCGCTCATACCAAGCTCTTGGGGCTTGCTTAAGCCCATATAGTGCCTTGGACAACCTATAAACATGATTAGGATATCTAGGGTCTTCAAACCCGGGAGGTTGATCAACATAGACTAGTTCATTAATAAAGCCATTTAAGAATGCACTTTTCACATCCATTTGATATAGTTTCATTTCATGATGTGATGCATAAGCAAGAAGGATACGGATGGCTTCTAATCTTGCAACCGGTGCAAAGGTTTCTCCAAAATCTAAACCTTCAACTTGAGAGAACCCCTTTGCCACTAGTCTTGCCTTGTTCCTCACAACAACACCTTGATCATCTTGCTTGTTGCGGAACACCCACTTTGTTCCAATTACTCTTGCACCTTTTGGTCGCTCTTCAAGATTCCAAACTTCATTGCGAGTGAAGTTGTTCAACTCTTCATGCATGGCATTGATCCAATCCGGATCTTTTAGAGCTTCTTCTACCTTGGTAGGCTCATAGCAAGAGACAAAAGAGTGATGAGCAATAAATGAGGTAAGTTTTTGAGATCGAGTCATCACCCCCTTTGTTGGACTCCCTATGATGAGATCTTGAGGATGATCTTGTAGGAGAGGTGTATTTCTTCTATTGACCACTTGAGGAGGAGGTTGTGGAGCATCAACATCTTGTGCTTGTACCACCATTTGCTCATGGGAGATATGAGTATCTTCATTTTCTACTCTCCCAACTTTTTCACCATCTTGTGGTACATTTGATGAAGAGGGTTAGTTAATGACTTGTACATCATCTTCATCATCTTTTGGCTTGATGTCTCCCACCGGAATATTCTTCATAGCCTCCCTCAATGGTTCATCACCTACATCATCAAGATTCTCATGTACTCCTTGGGAGCCGTTAGATTCATCAAATTCTACATCATATGTTTCTTCAACCAAGCCGGTGGCATGATTAAATACTCTATATGCTTTGGACTTCAATGAGTAACCAACAAGAAATCCTATATCACAATGCCTTTGAAACTTCCCTAGGTGTTGCCGCTTCTTGTAGATGTAGCACTTGCAACCAAACACCCTAAAGAAGGAGACGTCCGGCTTCTTCCCATTGAGCAACTCATATGGTGTCTTGACAAGGAACTTTTGAAGAAATAGGCGGTTGGATGCATAACATGCGGTGTTGATTGCTTCCGCCCATAGAGCTTCGGGGGTGTTGTACTCATCTAGCATTGTCCTTGCAAGAGTGATCAAAGTCCGGTTCTTCCTCTCAACTACACCATTTTGTTGAGGAGTATAGGTTGCGGAGACTTCATGTTTGATTCCAACTTCATCACAATAAGCTTCTATGTTTGTGTTGTCAAACTCTTTGCCATTGTCACTTCTTATCTTCTTGAGCTTCACTTCAAATTCATTTTGAGCTCTCTTGGCAAACTTCTTGAAACAAGATGCAACTTCGGATTTGTCATGAAGGAAGAACACCCATGTATATCTTGAATAGTCATCCACAATCACAAGACAATAGAGATTTCCTCCCAAACTCTTGTATGTTGTTGGTCCAAATAAATCCATGTGTAGGAGTTCTAGCACTCTTGTGGTTGACATGAAAGCTTTGGTTGGAAGAGTGTTTGCAACTTGCTTGTCGGCTTGACATGCACTACAAAGCTTGTCCTTCTCAAACTTCACATCCTTCAACCCTCTCACCAAATCATTCTTCATAAGCTTCTTGAGTGAGCTCATCCCAACATGAGCAAGTCTTCTATGCCATAGCCACCCAAGTGTTGTTTTGGTGAATAGGCAAGTCTTCAAGTTTGCATCTTCGGAGGTGAAGTCAACTAGATATAAGTTATTATATCTAAATCCATTGAATATCACTTGATTGTCATCTAACTTGGATACAACAACCTCCTTCTCGGTGAATAGGCATTGAAAGCCAAGATCACACAATTGCCCAACGGATAGCAAGTTGAAGCTCAATGAAGCAACATAGAGCACATTGGAGATGGAATGATCATTTGATATTGCCACTTTGCCCAATCCTTTAACCTTGCCCTTTGAATTATCTCCAAATGTTATTTTCTCTTATCCATCTACCTCTTCATCTAGTGAGGTGAACATACGAGGATCACCGGTCATATGTTGAGTGCAACCACTATCAATAACCCAATGACTTCCACCGGTCTTGTAGTTCACCTACACACAAGAGATTCAAGCTTTAGGGATCCAAGCTTGTTGAGGGCCCTTCACCTTCTCAACAAGTGACTTAGCCACCCAAATTTTCTTAGGCCTACTCTTGTTGGGGGGACCTAAGAACATGACTTTCATCTTTCCACTCGAATCTTTTCTAAGCATGTAGTGAGCATTGAAAGCAAAGGGTCTAGCATGCTTGGGCAAGGGTTGTGGTGGTGGAGTTTGACACTCATGAGCAAAGTGGCCTTCTTGTCCACACTCAAAATATCTCTTTGGCTTTGGCTTTGGCTTTGATTGTTGGTGTTGAGCTTGAGCCTTCTTCTTCTCTACACTTGCCATATATCCAATGCCACTTCTATCCATCTTCATGACGGTATTCATGAGTAGCTCACTTTGGAGATGCTTGCCTCTAGCAAACTTGCTCAATCCCACCTTGAGATGCTCTTTCTCCATCTTAAGCTTCTTGTTCTCTTCCTTGAGAATATCATTGTTCTTCTCCTCCTTGAGTTTCTTGATTTCTTCTTTTAGCTTCTCATTCTCAAGGATCACCTCTTTGTCATGATCAAGAGTTTCTAGCACAATGGTGTTGTGACTTTTCATCTCTTCAAGATCTTTCATGAGCTTCTCATTTTCACTCTTGAGCTTGACATACTCATCATAGTCATTGCACTCAACCACTTGCTTGCCCTTGCTACTAGATCCATGCTCAATGCTTTCATCAATTAAATCATCACATGAGGTAGCTATATCAATCTTAACAACATGGTTAGTAGCATCATGTGGCTCATTTGGTAAGAATTCTTGTGCAATAATAAGGGTATCATAATTGATCTTTAGAGTTGCATATTCATCTTTTAGCTTATTGTGACTAGTGATAAGCTCATTGTGCACCCACTCAAGTTTATCATTTTTATCTTTAAGCTCTTTCTTAGAAGATTTGAGCTCCTTGAGTTTGGATGATATAGAATCATTTGTTTCCTTGAGCTCATCATTAGCCTTTTCTAATGTATCACACTTAGCTAAGAGTGAATCATTTTTAGCATCAAGTTTTTCATTTGTAGCTCTACTCTTTCTAATGATCTTAGTATATTTTCTTAGTATTTTGACAAGATCATCATAAGTAGGTGAGTCATCATCATCGCTATCACTATCATCATCACTAGCATGTTCATCATCACTATCATCACTCTTAGTTACCTTGCGTTCACCTTTGGCCATAAGGCATAGGTGTGTAGAGGATGATGGCGATGGTGGTGGAGAAGATGCAAGATCAATAGCAATGGCGGCCACTTTTTCATCGTCACTATCATCATCGGATGATCCACTTGATGAATCAATGTCCGTGAGCCAATCACCGACAATGTAGGCCTTGCCACTCTTCTTCTTCTTGTAGAAGTCCCTCTTTTTGCCATCTCTCTTCTTGTATGGCTTGTTCTTTTTCTTTTCATCTTCATCGCTTGACTCATCTTTCTTGCCCTTGTTCTTGAACTTGTCTTTCTTGGGCTTTGTGCATTGATGAGCTAGGTGGCCAAGTTCGCCACAATTGTAGCAATCCATCTCGGAGATTGGCTTTCTTCTTGAGCTAGTGAAGAACTTCTTCTTCTTGCCATCAAACTTGATGCCACTCTTGTTTAGCCTTTTTAGCATCTTGGTGGTCTTCTTCACCATGAGGGCAAGGCTTTCTTCATCATCTTCATCACTTGAGCTCTCATACTCAAGTCTTGCTTTGCCCTTGTCTTGGCTAGCTTTGAATGCTAAGTCCTTCTCTTTCTTCTTTGTAGAGGATGAGCCATCTTGTGGTGTGATGTGCATGTACATCTCATGAGCATTGATCTTTCCCAAGATTTGTGTCGGTGTAGCGGTGGAAAGATCACCTTGATGTAGCACGGTCACAATGTGCCCATATTTGTCAATGGGGAGGACACTCAAGATTTTTCTCACAACGTCGGATGGTGACATTTGAGTGAGTCCAAGCCCATTGACTTCCTCTACAAGAACATTTAATCGAGAATACATCTCATTAGCACTTTCTTTGGGAAACATCTCAAAAGAATTTAGCTTTTTAATCACAAGATGATAGCGTTCCTCACGCTCACTCTTGGTTCCCTCATGGAGCGCACAAACGTCCGACCATAGTGCATGGGCGTCTTTGTGGTTCCTTACATGATTGAACACATCTTTGCAAAGGCCTCTAAAGATGGTGTTACGAGCCTTTGCATTCCATTTTTCATAATTCACTTCATCACCTTGAAGTTGTGCGGCATTCCTAGGTGCTGGGAACCCTTGAGAGGCGGCTCTTAGAATTCCAACATCTAGAGCTTCTAAGTATGCCTCCATGCGGATTTTCCAATATGGAAAATCATCTCCCTCAAAGATAGGAGGAGGTCTATCCCCGTGAGACATCTTGCTCTAAGCGATTAAGCTTAAAAAACGTGAGCACGAGGCTCTGATACCAATTGAAAGGATCAAGATGCCCAAGAGGGGGGGTGAATTAAGCTAATTCTAAATTCTCTTGCAATAATCAAATCCTACGGATAGCCCAATTAACCCCTTGTGCCTAGAAAAGTGTTTATATCAAACTAATGCACAACAACCTCGCAACCTATGTTCCAAACTTACTCTAGCAAGCAATTCTATGGATGTAAAACAAGTATTGAATTGCTCAAAGTAAATACTCAAAGTAAGTGCTCAAAGTAAGTAGAGAGAGAAAGGAATGCGGCGATGTTTTGCCGAGGTATCGGAGAGTCACCACTCCCCACTAGTCCTCGTTGGAGCACCCGCGCAAGGGTGTAGCTCCCCCTTGATCCGAGCAAGGATCAAGTGCTCTCTACGGGTTGATTCTTCGACACTCCGTCGCGGCGAATCACCCAAAGCCGCTCACAACTTGAGTTGGGTCACCCACAAGCTCCGCCGGGTGAACACCAAACTCCCAATCACCACCAAGCCGTCTAGGTGATGGCGATCACCAAGAGTAACAAGCACGAACTCTCACTTGACCACGCGAAGCCTAATGAGAAGATGGATGCACACTTTGCTACTCTTGATTTGCTAGTGAGGCTACTCTCTTGGATTCTCAAATCACAAACACCTCACTAGGACCTTGCTCTTCTTGGCACTCACAAACGTGTTTCTCAGCTGTTGGAATGAGCAAAAGATACTCCACTCACGAGTGGACCTTCTATTTATAAGGCAGCCTGAAAAACGAACCGTTATGAGCTTCTGCGGGATGACCGGACGCTCCGATCATTTTGACCGGACGCTCCGATCAGTTCAACCCGCGAACCAGTATTAAAGAGTCGACCGGACACTGGCAGGGTCCGGTCAGCACTAACCGGACGCGTCCGGTCGCATAAAACCCTTACTGGAACCTTACTGGACTCGACCGGACGCTGAACCCTCAGGGTCCGGTCAGCACTGACCGGACGCGTCCGGTCACTCTTTCCCAAGTCTGGACCCTTACTGGAGTCGACCGGACGCTGGCCCTCAGCGTCCGGTTACATGACCTCCCAGCGTCCGGTCACACCAGACTTGATCCCCTTGGTCAAATGAACTGACCGGACCCTGCGGCCAGCGTCCGGTCGCACCGGAGCCAGCGTCCGGTCAGTGTTTGACCCTCCATTCACTTCCAACTTCCGAACATATGTGAATGAAGTTTGCTCCAAAAGATCTTAGGCATTCATAGGAGCTACCTAGAGCTAGTTTTAACAAGTGTGCACCACACCTAACTCACTAGACTTAACTAGGTCAAGCTACCCGTTCATACCCCCCTTCATAGTACAGCCAAAGGAAAAACAAAGTCCTAAACTACTCTAAGTGTCTCTCCAACTCCAATTGACACTTAGAACTAGTTATCCTTAACCTTGTCGTCCATCCTTTGAAAACCGAAACGATTTCCATCGTAGGGGCATGACAACCTCGATTGCCCAATCGATCTCCATTACCATGACCTAACTTAATTGTCTCTGCAAAACACACGTTAGTCATAGTAATCTTGTATTGACATTAATCACTGAAATCCAACTAGGGGCCTAGATGCTTTCAAGTGTACATGTAGAAGATTTCATTTTAGCCCAACCCCAACATACCTCACCACTTGATATAGAAGTGGCGCCCATGCGATTTACACTACATGGACAACACTGCATACATGGCTAGCATGTATTCACTCCCTGTACCTTCGCTTTACGGGACATGCACGGGTAAACACACCTGGCTATGCGACCATTGCGACCATCGCATGGTTGATGTTTACCTGAGCGTAGGTGCGACGTTGCATAAATGTAAAACATTTTATACTTCATATATTGCTATATGAAGGCCACCACTACCAATTGAGCCTCAGGTAGCAAGATGGTCAGCTACCTCCACCATTTGACCACTAGGTAGCAAGAGCAGTCGTTCTTACTTGCTTACCTGAGCGTAGGGGTATATATTGATCCATAAATTACCATTCAAGTGAATGACATCCATACAATAGCACGCCTTATGGACGACAAAATAAAAATTACAATAAAGTAAACCCCCATAGTTACTATTAGTTTACTTAGCCACCTAGTAATCCTTAAGTAGGGCTTAATGGAGGTTGTCGATAGCATAGTTTTGAAAACCTAGTTTGAAACAAGTTGCATATAGCTAAGTTTTTTGTCAAAATAGGCTTTTCAAAACCAAGACTTTGTTTTCAAACTATGTACATGATAGTATTACACTTAATATTGCTCTTATACTAGCTGTGACAGAACCACCCAATTTATACAAGATTAAGTATGGCTGTCCCCGTTAAACACGTTGACACGCGCATACCATCAATTATATAAACCCGATAGTCCATCGAGTACCACGAAGGCCACGATAAATCAACTTCACAACCAAGATCGTACTTGATTAAGCAAATGCATATCACATACACAGAATTTGCAGTGAAAATAATATTACAATAGGGTCACAAGTAATTAATATAAGTTCAGTTTCAAATCCAATAGGTTAAAACAACATAACTTTGAAATGATTACCAAATCATAATTTTGAATCATATTGCTAGCTCTGATGACACCCTCCAACAAAAGCATAGATGAGAATCAAATACAGAATAGCTGAGCCCACCGACACTTAGTCACCACCTTCAACAGACATAGCACTTCACCTGCAATAGGGTGGGATAAAACCCTGAGTACTTAATTGTACTCAACAAGACTTACCCGATAGGAGAAAAATGAAGACTCCAAGGACATGCATGGTTTATTTGGTGAAGCTAGTTGGATAGCATAATCTTTTGCAAAAGAGCTTACTATGTAAGTCCTTACTTTCAATATTTTAGCATCAAGTTCAGTGAAGCCAATTATAGCTATGTTTGCATCTATCCTGTAACAATCATTTGATTAAATAAGTATCATAGTAGTAACCATATTCAATTATCATGATCAACAGAACCATCATATTTTATCAGTTACTACGACTGCCAGACAATGACCAAGTTTCTCACTAACCGAGAGAGGCGGCGATTCGAATCGATTACATCTAGCTAGGCAATCCCAAACACACACCTGTACGAGCCCACATTAGCTCGCGTGGGTCACCGTTCACTCCATTCGGCGGTGAGTCTAGACCGTTTCACAAAACTCATGATCCTGCATCCTCACATGAATTGCCCGAAGCCCAAAGCCCATAGCAAACATGGTCTTGGACTAGTCCCCTTCCTTCAGGCTCTCCTCCCAGCAATGCTAATGGTCCAGTATACTCAGCCTGAATGAGCTAACCGGCTTCATGGTCAACTATAACTTAGGACCCTATTATGTGTTTGGTATCTTTAATCTCAACCAAGGTCCAACAACGAAGTGGTCCTTAAATGACACAAACGAGATCAAAGAATACATGCCTAGCCGACATCAACAACAGCCATAATAGCACCAGATCCCGTCCGGTCTCTAGTTATCCATTATCACCTGGTTCTTTTCCATGATAGCAAATATAGCAAATCATGTCCGAGTAGCCACCTAAATCTCACGGATGATAGGAATCACCTGACTTCTACCAGTCTAAGCATAGCTAAGCATAGAGCGACTTACACATACTAGTAAGGTTGCAGGTACATATATTGTGGACAAGGTATGTAATGTAACAACGGGTTTCAATCAACTCTTATAACTTAATGCACAATACAAAAGATAAACTCGAATGTAATTTTAAAAGAGAGAGGTAGGAGGCTTTTAATGCTCTAGGGCTTGCCTAGGGTTCATAACTAGGTCAGTGTTTCTTAGATGATATTCGCTTGGCGAGCATCTCTTGCTCGACATGTATTCCTAGGGTCCTCCCATCTTCGGGATCCGTTCACCAATACATTGTCTTCTGGCTCGGCTCCGATATCTCCCTTCACTGCTTTGCGTTATTGATCTATCATACCTATATATAATATATGCAAAGATGCAATGCATGCATATGAGAAAGAGTAAAATAAAAGTAGCATGCAATTGCAAACAAGACAAGTATAAGGTCACAACAGAATTAACCTAGGAACATGGATGGATAAAGCATCAACCAAATATCACATAAACCTGCTATGCTAGGATAACAAGGCAACACATAATGCATTACAAAGAGGCACATAAGACGAGCATGAGGTCACACCATATAGACATAAGTATTTAGGAGATATTTAACTAAGCATCACACAAACTTGTCATGCTAGACAACAATAAGATTCTACTACTGATGAAGCTTAGCATCACACCAGAAGCACTAGGGCTGATATGGGCAACACCAGATCTAGCAATACCAACCATGATCAAAGTTCTACTACTAAACTTATAGCACAGAAGTGGCAAGATGGTGATCAATTTTTAATTCTTTTTACCGAGTAGGTGCATATCTCTTTTCCGATAGAGAAGGCAAAGATTATAATTCACATAAAGCATACTAGTTTCAAATGTGTTTAGCATATCAACAAGATCTCATAGGCATTTCAAAGAACTCATAGAAACTATCTAAAACACCTATTAACATCTAAGTATGCTTAACTTAATTAAACAAGTTAACTTGATCAAAATCAGCATGAAACTCTTTGCAGAGACATAAACTAACATAATTGATATTCACAAAAAGTTCCATTATTTTTGGGCTTATATTTTTTGCTACACTAATTAGGCAACAAAACTCAAATATATTAATCATTGAAATATTTGTGCATACAAAAATTACTGTTTTATGTCAACAATTATTTTTATCACATAGAGCACTTTATCACAAAGCCAACAAAACAAGTTTCATATTTTTAACATTTTTCTACATTTAGTTATTCATTTTACAAGAATCAACACATTTATAGAAATTAATAAAATACTGAAAAAGGAAAAAGGGACTCAGGCCCAAAGTGGCCCAGCTCGGCCCAATGGCGTGAGCAGGCGTGGCCCAGCAGCGCGAGCGGGCGTGGCCTGGTGATTTTGCAAAAAGTCCCTCATGTTTTTACAAAATCATAATTAAGCCCAAACAACTATTTGTTTCCCACTGTTCTTTCTCACTTAACACCCCACCCTTCTCTCTATTTACATTTTCCGGTCCTTTGCTCATCAGAGAGCAGAGCACCAGCGGGGAACCGGCCCTAGCTCACCGGCGGCGAGGTTGTCGGTGATAGGACCATCACTGGTGTGCTCATCACTCTCTCCCGCGTCGATCTATCTAGGCGGAGTTTGTAGCGGTAGCTACAAACGAGCAGCGACACGGCTATGGTGGCACGGCGGTGACGGTAAAGGCAAGCTCGCCGTCTCCAACGACCAACTAGCCTAGATAGGGTTTGGGATAGCTCAATGAGGCTCACCACAGCTCAGTTGACTTGATAGTCGAAGTGGAGACGGCGTGGACGCGGCTGCCGATGATGATGGCGAACACGGCGGCATGAACTGGTGCTGACGGCGTGTTCCGGCTTGTCCTGTGGATGAATGATAAAATGAGCGAGACGATGAGCATCCTGGTAGCACAAGGAACACAGCGCAAGGGAGAGGAAGGAGGGTGATCAACCGGAGTGAGATGGCCATGGCGAGGGTGTCGCAGTGGCCATGGCGGACCACGGCGGCCAGAATCAGCGCGTGACCGATTACGACGATGAGAGGCGATGCTAGCGGGTGCAAGCGGCGTGCAAAGACAAGGCGGAGTTGGTTGCGAGAGGAATTGGGAAGGCCGATGGCGGCAAAATTGGCTGGTGAAAGCAATCGGCTGATTGTAGAGAAGAGAGAAAAAGAGAGAGGAGGCGTCGGTGTCGGGGCTTTAAGGACGATGATGATGACTCAGGTTTTGCCAGCGCCTTCGCAAACTCGACGACATGGACGGCCGCACATCCAAGTGCGAGAAGCACCATGAAGGACACGGCGGTTAGCAAGGCAAGCAAGCTACTGCCAGGTTACTGTTCATGACTGACAGGCCCTCTTCTCCTCTTCTTTTCTCACGATCCCAAACAAAAACTTGGCAGTCTCCATTAACAAAAGTTTCTAATCTACCTTTGATCCCCAACTTTAATTAAAGGATCAACCTTAAAAGATCACTAGTTTAGGGATAAGGAATTTTGAAAATAGGTAAACCAAACTGAAACTCTAGGTTCAGTTTTCAGAATTGGAAAACAGTTTTGATTAGCCTACTTTAGTCAATTAATTAAGGATTAATTACTACTCAAACATTACAACCAAAGGCACAATATCAAAGTACAAACTTCATACCAATTCATAGAACTAAAGTTGCACAAATTTTATTCATAAAAATTGATTAAATAATTCACCAAACTTTGAACCTAATTACTATTTTCAAAACTTAGCCAAAATGCCAAAGTGAGGAAAAACAATTATTGAATTCAATTTTTAAAGCTCAAATTTAACATGTTTGACTTGGAAACACAAACAAACTTTGATTCCATATTAAATAACACACTTTGCACTTCAAAGTTTATATTGATAAAATTTTATTTGTTTAAGGAAATTACAAACCATAAAATCACAAAGAACCTTAATCAATATTATTGCTAACATTACATGGTCACACATAATAAAACATGTGTAACATGTATATAATATAATGGAAACATGACATGCATATATAACACAAAGCTTGATGGTTATACATGATGATGATCATGATCAAGGTTTTACTGACTTAGATGAAAGAGACACGATTAACACTACTCATGCCTACTTTGAAAATGATTTCAAGTTAATCAAAAGAGGTTTGCTTCATCCTTTTGAAAAGATCAAGTTAGGTCTTCATTTGAAAGAGTTTGACTCCACCATTGTCATCACTTTGTAGAGTGTTAAACTAAAGCTCACAATCATCCTCTATTTTGTTCGGGTTTGGCTTAACCCACTGCTTAACTTGAAGCTGACACCTAGGATGTCATAAACATAACCTGTATTTATACTTAATTCCATCACCAAACATAGGTATAGGGGTTTAAACTAATAAATTCTATGAGTTTTGGTGAATATATGTTTTAAGCAGGGTTTATCTAGAAAACTGTCAAGGGGGACCTATTCGTCAAAGGAAATTACGGAATTCCGCCGCGTAAACAGTGTGGGAAGATTCTAGAAGACTCCAGGAGGCTCTCCACCAAAGCAGACCCTGAGGGGCTGCCATGTGGGGCCATCTAGCCATACCTATAGGTCAGCCAGCCTATGGGTCCCATCAGTCAGCCTTCGCATTGAAAGTCAGTTTCCCACCGCCATTGGGATCCAATCTTCACCATTTATTCAAGTCAGTTTGATCCGAGGGCTCAGAATTGATGCTCTGGCCTATATATATTAGCCCCTACCCCCCCTCAGCAAATCCCTAAAACCCTAATTCATATCTTTAGGATTAGAGCCAGCTATCAAGAGAAGATTAGTCCTCCACAGGATCTAGTCTTATAAATAATAGTGAGATAGAAAGTGAGAGAAGAGTTTGGAGGAGATGCCGACCTGTCGGTGCTCTCTCTATGGCTTGTACCTTGGAGGATCCAAGTTCTATCTGAGCTTGCCTCTAAGATTTCTCTGATAATCAACTTCTAATTCAAGTAAGCGTCTTGTTTATATTATTCATCAGGTTCGCAACTCGTTTGAGTGCTTTATTCTTTATCCAGGAAGAGTAAAGTAGTAATTGTAGTGTAAGCATGGTGCTTATACTCTGGTTACTTGTGGATGCATCCTGCATTCTAGATCAGTGGTAGCTCATGAGGATGACTCTTATAGCCTAGTTGAATCCTCTATAGTCCACCTCCCGTTTGTAGAGCAAGTAGGACGCGGTTACTATGGAAAGCATCCTCTGCTGGTGTCTTTCCTTAAGTAATGTCTCTAGTTGAATAGTAGAAGACATAGCTTACCCAAGTCAGAACTAGAGAACCTTAGTTTTCCTCTCTACGCTTAACCTTGTTGCTACCCCTAGTTAAGTTAGATTGTTGTTAGTCTCATACATTTTCCTATGGATACGATACTTGGAATACTTCTGGGTGAAAGCTACAGTGGTATCATGCGCTTACGAATTTATCTATGTGCCAGTTAGTCTCATATACCAACAACGGCTCTCTACAAGACCATGAGCCACATGATGCTTGATGCTGCTCCTACCGCTGCATCCAGTGTCCTGCCTCATCCCCTAGTGACCACGACCAGGGCGTCATCCTCCGCCAGTCCCAAGGTTACTGTCTCATTCATTGGTCATGGTGTCGCACATCATCACTAGGGGTTCAGGTCTATGACCCGCCCCCAGTCAAGGGTACAAATCTATAGCTCTATCCCCTACCCATCCCTCCCTTCCCGTTGCGCAAGTCATTCTCAAGTTCTATGCTGGACGCGGGTGTTTCGACCTCTATCATGGGGATCGGCATGCCACGGGGCATTCAGAATCCACCAAGGGATCCTCACCCATCTAATGACAAACTGCCCAAAATGAATTTCCCTAAATTTGGTTATCCTTCGAAAAGAGGTTCTAAATTTTAGACAACTAGAAGAAGAATCTCTTGGCACTTCGTGGGATCATTTTAATGACCTCATCATCACTGGCCTGAACCTTGCTATTCTAGAGCCAATTCTCCTTCAACATTTTTACATGGGTCTTAGAAGGGATTCCATGGAATCCCTTGATGTAGCCTTTAGAGGAGCTTTCCTTCATCTGTCTACTAGTGAAGCAAGGTCTACGCTTGATAAGATTGGTGGAAGAACTCTCCGCACTAGCGATCATAATAAACTCCTCAAGGAAAAGAAGGAATCATCTCCCAAACAAGAAGAGGAAGTTTTGATAGCCAAATTATAACCACTTCAATCCCAAGGTTTAGCTATCAATCCCGAACCATCTATACCCCAAAATCCAAATCCTCCAAAGGAAGAAGAAATTCAACCATTTGAAATTTCTTGTGAGGATGATCTTTTTGATGATTTTGGGAAAAGCTTAAACTTCTAGTTCCATAAGAGACCTTCGAGCGAATATAATTCAATTCGTCTCAAGAAGGGATGTCTTAGAAAGCGTCCTTATTCCCATGTAGGACATTGGGAAGAATTCAAGGATGACATGTCTAGTGAACCCATTGAAGGAGAGCCAAGTCATTTAGAAGCAATTCCTATCTTCTCCCCTTATATACCCACATTAGATGTCTCATTCAAACCCATCCTTGACCCCGATGACTCCTCTTATGCTCTTTTTCCTAAGACTCATGATGATCCTAGAAATCCACTAAGACAACCAAAGCATAGGAGTCATGAAGACCATAAGGATGAGCAAGAAGAGCAACGACAATGGATGGAATGTATTAAGAACTCATATGCCATTGCTAAAGAATGGATGGACAAGGACGAAGCCTTATGGGTAGAATCAAAACTTGGCTTAGATCCAAACAGTGAGCTTAAATCAATCTCTTTAATAAACATGACTCATCCAAGTTTGGAGGAGGCCTTAGACGAGATCAACCTGAGAGCCACCAATCCATGGGAAATCCTAGACAATAAAACATCAAATGAATGTCATAGGCATGGAATGATGGAGACAATGTTTTTGCCTATAGACATTCATGAAGAAACACCCTTGGAGCTTGAAAAGGAAGATGACATTGATGAGCATGGAAGTTATTTTATGAACACCTCATCAAATCCATGCTCACATGAGAAATCTCCTAAATCAATTGGTCTCTCCAACATTGCCACACAAGAGATCTTCAAACCCCTCATGCTTCCTGTTCATAATTTTTTTGAAAGGGTGGTTGTAGATGCATATGTTTATCATAAATACTACAAATCTCGTTGGCATGAACCTTGAGATAGGCACCCAAAGGTTGGTGTTGTAGGGGAAACCACTTCACCAATTAGAAATGCAATTCGAAGGTTTTCCAAGGACGAGGTTCTGTCCTAAAACAAGCAATTTCGAAAGATAATATGAGTTATCACCTTCTGTTGTGATACCCTTGTGAAATGAGCATAGAAACATAATTGTGAAAATATTCCTTTGGGTATTATTGTCACTAACCATTCTAGGTTTAAAGAAAAAAGGATGAACAATGATGACTCAAGGTATGTCCAACCAATCATCATGCAACATTGAATTACATCCATCCAAACTTGATTTTGCCTTGCAAAATTCAAGTGTGGGGGATGAACTTCTCTGAAAAATCTTATGCCATGTTGCTAATTCATCTTGGTTGTCTCTGCCTTTAAGCCATGCTCAATTTGCTAAATAACAATCATTCTCTTTCATCTCTATTTGAATAAATCTCTATAATGCTTTCATGCTACCTTTGTTTACTATAGTATGCTTAAGGTTTGGAGTATGATCTTATATCTTCGAAATTAGGCATGGTGCTTAGTTTAAACTATTTTCCTAAATTAAATTAGACACGGTGTATAGTTTGATTCTTGAACCAAAAGGTGTGCTAATTTTACTTCTAAAGGCTTTTTAAATTAAGCGTGGTGCTTAGGTTAAAATGTCTTCCTAAAACAAATTAGACGTGGTGTCTAGGTTGATTTTTGAGTCAATAGTATGCTTTAATAGGCACTAGATATTTTGTGGACTAACTCCTATGGGAAACTCTCACATCAATATTGGTAAGTCACGAGATGAATTCAAATCAGAGATGAAGCCAGACACATGATGAACTCCAATAACATTGCGTAAAGAAGACACAACTCATTCATGATGGATGGAAGAATTGGATGAATAAATATGAGCTATGCCTGTTCATGGTTTGGTATGAATCTACAAACCTAGCCACCACTACAGCTATGGAACAAAGAGGAAGAAGACGAGTGCATAAAACAAAGGGTGAGGCAGAAGGACCAATGAAGTGGCAAGATCAAAGAAGCAAAAAGATGACGAGAAAGAAAAGATGTGATCTAGGAAACAAGAAGCTCATGAATAGCTCAAGATGCGAGACTAGCCAAGCAAGGAAAACTTCAAGCAAAAGGGAAGAACCATCATGAGTCATCTACCCTTTGTCATATGGTGTCTTCATGTTCTAATGACAAAGGTAACATCCTAAGGTAAATGTTCATTATTTAAAAAGCTTTTCTTGATTCTGGTAGGCACACAATAAGAAATAAACATGTTTGGGTTACAACTCTATTACTCGATTCAACCTAATTAACTCAACATGTTAAGCTTGTTCCTAGCACCACTTTCTTGATCTCATAGTCCTAACCAAATGAGTTAAAAAGTGCACATCTTATCTCTGGAGGATGATAGTCATAATCATGTAAAGATTGATACATTATGTAGAAAAAGACAATCCTTCAGTAGGTTAAGCAATTTAACCATTTTGGCCAAATGTACTTAAATGCTATATTCATGCTCAATCTTTTGATCTTACCACCCATGTTACAATTAACCAAAGCGCATAACATCAACTTCATCTTGTCCCATGTGCCTAAGGTTAGAGAAGAATAAATAATGTTTTTGGTTCTGTTGGTGTTTTCCCACCAACAGAGCCCATACACTTCATCTCTACCTTGTCTTACGAGCAGGACACACTTCAAGCAAAGTGTAAGGGAAAGATAGTCGACTCCCTAATTTCTACAAGTGAAGGTCCTGAACCTATCAAATCAAAATAAAAACTCAAAACCAAGACAGGTTTGGTGGAAGAAGGTGACATCACCATTAAAGACGCCACCTCAAGAATTCTCATCTTCAGAGCAAACCAAGGTACTTGATCAATAAACTTCACAAGGAGAAGCCCGGTTCAAAGGATTTACAATACTAAACCCTCATCGAAAGAGCTAGCTTGGGGGAGAAGCACTCTCGTGTATCCAGGTAAGTATTCTTTCCCCTTTTTATTTTAATTTTAGTTTCTTTTTAATAGTTAAAAAATGATGATGAATGAAAAACAAAATAAAAATTTATCTTTACATTAGTCATCTATAGTAATAATGTGTGATCTAGAAAAGTTGAAAACAAAATAAAAAAGTTTGTCTAGTTTGCTTCAATTTATTTTTAAGAGTTGAATAAAATAAAGAGAACTCAGAATAATCTCTTAAAATAAAAATGATGAATAGTTGCTCTATTGTAATTCCTTTAAAGTACCTAGTTTTTAGCCTTGAATTTTCCTGAGTTTTGGATAAGATTGTTTTGATATAAGGATTTACTCTGAACTTGAAACTCGTCGGTACCATATGCTTGATCTAAGTTTAGGTAATTGACGGATATGATATGATATGGTTTGAGCTATTGTTTATCTTGTTCCAAGTGACATTAAAGTTCTAGAGATTTATCTTTTGAAAAGCATAAAAATGTTATACGATGAGTTCCTATATGACAAAGCTTGAATTCCCACCAGAGCCATACATGTTATCTAGGAAAACTTCCACATATATGCTGCATGCTTTTGCATTGAGTTTTGTCAAGCTTTATTGACCTTTATGAGAGATTTGTCATGCTCTTAAAATCAAGATCATGTACACACCACCCACATATGCACTACTCCTACACTGGGGGTAGGCGCAAAAACATGCTTTCCATCTAAATCCATCCAAAAATGTTCTACTCCTACACTAGGAGTGAACCCAAAAACATGCTTGTTAGGTTTTTCATCCACCAAATAAATGCTCTAGGTTCTTGTTGACATCTCTCTCAAAATTTTGTTGCAGAAAAGAGACATGGGGCTATGTAAAAGTTATTCAAAAGTAAAAAAGAAAGAAAAAAAAAGAAAAAAAGAGATTGAGAAAAAATAGACAAGTGTCCGAGATATCTAAAACAATTGGTACTTAGATGCCTGCCTGAAAAAAAAGATGAATAAGATAGCCTCTGCACTCCAGCAAATGTTTCCAAGTTTCAAAAGAGAGATATGTTTTCAAGGAGCAAAGTAGAATTAGGTTAGCCATCATATATATCCACACACATACACATCTTGATTTGATTGTATGACTCAACTCTCTTTGGATCCATTGTTTGACTTTACAATATATGCATTGCAAGTATGCTCTAGCTTTATCCTTACCTATAAACTCCGCATAAGCCTTAGTAGTAGGAACAGAAAAGGCATAACATTTTTATTGCCTTGGTGAGGATCCGCAAATACCACATATATTGAGAAACTTGAGAGTGTCATACAATAGAATCTCTGAGTTTTATTTTGAAAACTTATAAAAACTCTGGAACAATGGTGAAACAAAGAACTTGAGACATAGTGCTTGACTTTATCATTCTGTCTTTCAATTGCTCAAGACCCAAATGAAGGTTAAGAAGCCCCATGGTTGAAGGTAATACGAGTAAGTTTGAAAGTCAGATCAGTTTATTCTAATCTGGAGGAGAATTTTTTATTGAACGCATGTGTACTTTTGAGGCATGAAAACATTGTAGCAACTCCTGATCCGTTGCTAAGTTTAGCTTTGCTCAGGGACTAGCAAAGGTTAATCTTGCGGGAGCTTGTTGGCGGTCACTAACACCAATTATAAACCATCAACATAACCTACATTTACACTTAATTCCATCACCAAACATAGGTATAGGGGTTTAAACTAATAAATTCTATGAGTTTGGTGAATCTAAGTTTTCAGCAGGGTTTATCTAGAAAAATGTCAAGGGGGACCTATTCGTTAAAGAAAATTATGGAATTTCACCATGTAAACAGCGTGGGAAGATTCTAGAAGACTCCAGGAGGCTCTCCACCGAAGCAGACCCTGAGGGGCTGCCATGTGGGGCCGTCTGGCCGCACCTGCAGGTCAGCCGGCCTATGGGTCCCATCAGTCTACCTTTGCTTCGAAAGTCAGTTTCCCACCACCATTGGGATCCAATCTTCGCCGTTTATTCAAGTCAGTTTGACCCAAGGGCTCAGGATTGACGCTCCGGCCTATATTTCAGCCCCTACCTCCTCTCTTAGCAGATCCCTAAAACCCTAATTTATAACTTTAGGATTAGAGCCAGCTATCAAGAGAAGATTAGTCCTCCATAGGATCTAGTCTTGTAAATAATAGTGAGATGGAAAGTGAGGGACGAGTTTGGAGGAGATGCCGACCTGTCGGTGCTCTCTCTATGGCTTGTACCTTGCGGATCCAAGTTCTATCTGAGCTTGCATCTAAGATTTCTCTGGTAATCAACTTCTACTTCAAGTAAGCTTCTTGTTTATATTTTTCATCACATTCACAACTTGTTTGAGTGCTTTATTCTTTATCTAGGAAGAGTAAAGTAGTAATTGTAGTGTAAGCATGGTGCTTAGACTCTGATTACTTGTGGATGCATCCTGCATTATGGATTGGTGGTAGCTCGCGAGGATGACTCTTATAGTCTCGTTGAATCCTCTATAGTCCACCTCCCGTTTGTAGGGCAAGTAGGACACGGTTACTATGGAAAGCATCCTCTGCTGGTGTCTTTCCTTAAGTAACGTCCCCAGTTAAATAGTAGAAGACATAGCTTACCCAAGTTAGAACTAGAGAACCTTAGTTTTTCTCTCTACGCTTAACCTTGTTGCTACCCCTAGTTAAGCTAGATTGTAGTTAGTCTCACACGTTTTTCTATGGTTACGATACTTGGAATACTTCTGGGTGAAAGCTACAGTGGTGTCGTGCGCTTGCGGATTTATCTATGTGCGTTAAATATACCAACAACGACTCTCTGCAAGACCGTGAGCCGCGTGGCGCTCGATGCTGCTCCAGCTGCCACATCCGGTGTCCTGCCTCCTCCCCTGGTGACCATGGCCAAGGCATTGTCCTCCGTCGGTCCCAAGGTTACTGGCCCATTCGTTGGGCACGGTGTTGCACATCATCACTGGGGGTTCGGGTCTATGACCCTGCTCCCGGACAAGGGTACGAATCTACAGCTCTATCCCCTACCAATCCCTCCCTTCCCGTTGCGCAAGTCATTCTTGAGTTATATGCTGGATGCGGGTGTTCCGACCTCTATCATGGGGATCGGCACGCCACGTGGTGTTCAGAATCCACCATGGGATCCTCACCCATCTAATGACAAACTACCCAAAATGAATTTCCCTAAAGTTGATGGTGAAAATCCTCGTCTGTGGATCCGCAATTGCAATGATTATTTCAAGATGTATGATGTCGCTCCATGTCATTGGATCAAGGTGTCCAGGATGCATCTCTCCGAGGCCACCGCGCGCTGGTTTCTGGCTGTTGAGCAGCAAGTCCTTACCATGTCCTAGCCTCAATTCACAGCTCTGGTTCTGGAAAGCTTTGGTAAAGATTAGCACGATCTTCTGAACCGCCAGCTTTTCCACATTAAGCTGACGGGCACCGTCCAAGAGTACACGGACAAATTCACCTCTCTAGTGGATGGTTTGATCGCTTATGGAAAAAAATTGATCCTATCTATTACGCCATGAAGTCTGTTGATGGGTTGCGCGATGATATTCGTACTGTTGTTCATATGCAACGTCCCAGTACTTTGGATATTGCCGTGGTTCTCGTGTTTTTGCAGGAAGAGATGTTGGATCCATCTCAGAAGAAGGAGTCGCACCGTCTGGAGGCGTTCCAGTGCTCCAAGCCACTACCACGGGCTCCACAGCCCCTGCCGCTGCCACCGGTGCGCGTGGACAGGCTAGAACATGTTGTGGCTGCTACTGGCGGCGTCGAGGATCGTTGTGGCTGTGGCATCGACGCTAAGCTAAACACCCTACGTGACTACCGCCTGGCCCGTGGCCTCTGCAACCAGTGTGGCGAGAAATGGTCTCGCGACCATCGCTGGCCTAAGAAAATTCAGCTTCATGTGTTGCAAGAGGTATGGGATCTCTGTCATAGTGATGACCCTGAAGACAGTGATTCTCCCCCAGAGGATGCTACTGAATCAAGGTGTTCTTAGCTCTTTCATCTGCTGCACTTTATACTCGCCATTCTGACAGTACTATGCAGTTTGTGGGGGATATCCAAGGTAGGCCAGTTAAGATTCTTCTAGATTCTTGCAGTTCTAACACTTAAATTAGCACTTCTTTGGCTTCACAACTTCAAGGCAGTTCTGTTTGTCAGCAGCCTCTCAAAGTCACAGTAGCTAATGGCAGTCATATGCTTTGTCAGAAGGAATTCAAGCAATTGTAGTGGTCTATTCAGTAGTGCTCTTTTGTTTCAGAGGTTAAAATGCTTCCTCTATCACAGTACGATCTCATTGTTGGCATGGATTGGCTTATGAAACACAGCCCCATGGAGATTGATTAGAAGTACAAAAGGATTCTTATTACTTATGATTCTGAATGTGTTCTTCTCCAAGGGGTACTAGATACGTTGCCTATCGGATCAGTGTTACAAGTGGCAGCAGTCGAGGACTGTCACAGAACCAACCAATTTATAAGAGCACAAGTACAAAAAAACAATCGCCGAAACAATCAAATTCTCGCACTTGAGCCCATATAAACCCGGTAGTCAATTGAAACCTCAAAGGATTTCAAACCAACTTGCATACAACCAAGATCACAGTAATTCAACATAACATATCATACGTTATAACATTTCGCAAATGGTTTACAAATAGATTACATCACCTCAGAGTCATCGTTATTACAAAACAAGTGTTGTAAAGTACGCGGAAGCAAATAGTTTGACTTACACACCCAAGTTCAAATACAAATACTGGTTCACTGATCACAACCCACAAAAGCATTCAGATAAGAGAAACAGAGATCATGCCCATGATCTAGTCTTCGTCACCCGCCGGGTGGAGACAATATTTACAGAATCCTTGATATAGAAGGTCATCTCCAACAAGAGGGAATAAACCCTGAGTACGAGAATGTACTCAGCTAGACTTACCTATTAAAAACCAAAACAAATGACACCAAGGATTATGCATAGCTTAATTTAGTGGATCTGGCTAACACTTTCTTTTTGCGGAAAAGCATAAGTAATAATGATCAACTCTTAACCTGAACTAGCAGTGACTTTTAGCCATTAGCCTGTCATCTATATTAGCACCTGTACTAAGCAATCATTTGATTAAGATGCAAACATTAATAACCATATCAGGTATAAATCATGGCAACATTATCATCATCATCCATTTAACCATATCGTTAAATTAATTGAATCTACGTTGCCGCTGCTTAGTCAAGTTCTCACTATCCGGGAGAGACGGCGATTCGAATCGATTCCTATCCAGCTGGAGGGGTATTCCTAACACAAACCTTGCTTCCCCCGTCAGGGTCACAAATAAGTCATCGTTGGTACAATTCAGAAGTCGCGAGTCCGAACAGTGCCGCAAAATCAGAGAACCACTCTGCCATGAGTGCTCGGTGACTTAACCCGCCCTTGGACTTACGCCAATGGCTCCTTGTACATCTTTACTTCCATCTAGATTGTGGACCCCTGCTCGCGTCCCCGACCTGAATCGAGCTACTAGGCTTCGTGGTCGGAACGACTTATCTGGCCAGCTAAGTGTTAGGCTACGTTCAACATGACATAAGGACGTACAGCGTATCGGTCCTTAAACGACACAGACGGAGTCACTATGTCCAAACCTACACAAGACTCCGCCCAGTCTTAGTTCATTATTAACATGGTTCTTTTCCACGATAGCAAATATAGCCAACCGTGATCCACCTCATCCTAAAGCTCGCAGGTGACAGGAAATCACCTGACTTCTACCGCACTAAGCATGGCTAAGCATTTGACCCGTTTCTGAACTTAAATAGGATTCCAGTGCGATATCTGGACAATGATGGATATATAATGCAACAATTGGTTCCAACCAATTCCTATCCTTAATGCATCATCAATGAATAAAAGGTACTCAAGGTATTGGTAAAAACATGGGAGACTTATATATGCTCCGAGGCTTGCCTTTCAGGAAAGAGGAAGACGGTGGTCAGGGCACTCGGGCAACTCCTCCTCGACGGCTGCTTCGTCGGTTTCCTGCACCTCGGGCTCCTCCTCCTGGTTGGCTCCCTCGAATTCCAGCAGCGTCACTCCCTCCGGCACACCTATTGCATGTATGCGCACGATAAATATCATGGATGCACATGAACGAAGTTAGGGATGCTCGGGGAATGCACATGCTCACTGCAGTCCGTATATTTCAACTTAAGCTCTATTCAAATAACTTTAACTTACCAAGTTTATACAACCTAATGTATAATTGCTCATATTCAGTTAAGGACCTAGCACCTGCACCTAAGCATGTTCTCAAGTTAGGATAGCCCCTAAACAATCAACGAGAACATTGCAACAAAGCATACACACAAGCATTTGTATTTCAGCAAAATAGAGACTATATAACGGTATAGTAAACTAGCCATAACTGGAGATTTAGAAATCCAAATGACATGCAATAAGACAATTTAGAAAGCTTAAGAAATTGTCTACAATTCATTTTCAGACCTCAAAGCATGATTCTAACCTTTACCAGGTCGAATCCAGTAATCCACATAAATCTGTCTTCACAAGACAGAACCGGCAAAGCTGTGATCCAACTTTAAATGACTGTAACTCCTAAACTACTAGGCCAAATGCCACCAAATTTTGACAGGAGCTAGATACATAAGTTATCTACAACTTTTATATTCACCACATTCACAGCAAACCAAACTATCATGGGGAACTTTGTAAAGTCCCCAGAACTGTCCAGAAGGACATAATGCAAGCAAAATAATTATTAACTTATGTTGCAAACACATAATTGGACAAAACTAACTTTGCTCACTCATTACAAATATCACAAGAACACCAGGAAGTAAGATGTTCATCACCAAATAATTTCTTTTAATACCTTTCTTAATTTATTTAATTAATTAGGGGAAATGGTAAACATATATGAAAACTACACCATTAAATCTACAAAAATTACAGTAGGTACTACATGCTCTAAGTAGGCTACTATAAAAATTTCACACCATTTGAGCAAGTATAACAGCCTGCACAAAAATGATAATACATAATGGCTTAAAATGACATAATTAGGAAACCTTAGTGAAATGTGTCAAGCAACAGATTTTATATTTTTTCTAGCATCCTTAGGTAATAGGATACTCCCCCACAAAATTTCATGGTCAAAGGATTCCTAGATAATTTACAAAAATTCACACAAGTATCAATCAATGATAAAAGGAAAATCTATAACTCAAAAACCATACATGCAATGACTCTCAAATTTTTATCAGAGCTTCTACTAAGCAAGAATAGCTTACCCATAAATTTTCATAATTTTTGGAGCACAGAAACTCAAGATATAGATTAAATAAGTTTGCATGCATTTAAAAACACATTTCAAGTTCCTATTTAATTCATCCAAAATTTCCACATCAAGTGTTCATGTCATATTTTTCCTAAATACTAGACTTCCCTATGATCCTAAAAAAATTGGAATTAGACCATTTGGATCTACCAATTTGGAGATACAAAATTCACAAAACAACATTCAAATCTGTAAATTTGAACTATCCTACAGCTAAACGGTCACTGACGCGTGGGACCCATGTGTCAGCCGACCCCACTTGTCATCGACACCACAACAGGGGAGACGCTTGCGACGACGTGGCAGCGGCGTAGCTCACCGGCGGCGGGGATTCCGACGACACCGAGGGCACCTACATGATCTACGTGACGAGCCGCGTCGAATGATGCTACTGGCAAGACCTAGAGCTAACCAGAGATATCTCATCGTTGGCTAAGGTGGCACGACGGAGCTCCGGTGCGGGGTACTGACGACGACGAGCCCCCAATGCCTCTTCCGAGCTCAGTATGAGCTTCATGAGGTCACCATGAAGCTAACCAAGAAGAAAAGGGAGGACGAGAGGGTTCCGGTGGTGGTTGGCCATGGTGAGCTCCGCTGCGGCGAGGTACGGCCATGGAGACGGCGTCGGAAAAACGGCCAATGGCCCTCACCTACGGTTCGGCTGGCTCGGCTAGAAGGCCAACGAGGTAGAGGACACGGCGGAGCTTTGGGCTAGCTGGAGGCGTCGATTTCGCGGCGGCGAGTGAGCTAGGCGACGGCGGAGCTTGCTCGGCAGCAATGGCAGGCAGTGGCGTCGGGAGAGAGAGAGAGCGAGTGGAAGGCAGAGCGCGTGCAGGCGAGCAGAGGGGCAGCAGGCGCACTCCTCTTCACGCCGGCCAGCGCGCAGCGTGGTCAGGACCAGCCGGGCGCGTGGCGTCCACGCGGCGGCAAGGTTCTGCTGCCGGTCGTCACTGTAGCGAATCTGAAACTTCGATTCAGTTACAAGTGAGCCGACTGACAGGCGCTTTTCAACGCTACACAGTTCCTAAACCGTGAAGAATTAGTGAAAACAATATACATGAAAGTTGTAGAGCTATGATAGGGCTACAATAATGTTTTAGAAATCATTGGCTAATTCTCAACGGATCACGAGTTATATCAAGCCAAAGTCAGCTCAATCAAACTGAAATTGAAATCCAGACTTAGAAAATTTTCTAAGTGTTGAATCAGCCTTCAACACTGACTTGTGGGCCCTTTTGAGCATGTTGTGCACATTTTCATGACTTGGCTTCTAAACAAAGTTTGTTACTTATAAAATTTGCTACAACTTTGCTTTAGGTTGCTCAGACATGAAAACACTCTAAGTCGTACTTTTTAAACAGTCAAACAAAAGAGTTCAGGGGTCAAAACAAGTCAAACCACTATTTGAAATCATAATTAGACAACATGGTCAACATGAACAACATTCCAAATGACATTCTAAGTATAACTAAGTTACTTAAGAGGATTATTAGCCACACCACACATTGGTCACACAAAAATCAAGCATTGCATGTACTGAAACAAGGAAAAACCAATGAAATGTTACCTTTGTTTCATAGTCATGTTTCACATGTTTCATGATTTTGTTGCATAGTACTAACTAACCATGTTTCACTAAAGTGAGTTGCACATGTTGCACTTGGGTGTTGCACACTATTCATTTAAAAAAAAGCAACACACATGAAATATAACAATATGTTGCAATGTTTCGAAAACATGTTTCATGCAATATAAACTCATGAATGGATGAATGATGCTCATGTTCATGAAATGCAAGTGCAAATGTGGAAGCCCAACACCTGGGGTGTTACAAGGACGATGTCCCTGACCACAGCTCATCATCTTTACAGCCGGCAGTCGCTGCTCTCTTGGAGGAGTTCCAGGATGTTTTCCCTCCACCAGCCGGCTATCCTCCTGCCAGACATTGTGATCATGAGATTCCCTTACTACCCAGCGCTGCCCCTGTACAGGTCAGACCCTACCGCTATCCACCCGCTGTCAAGGATGAAATTGAGAGGTAGGTTTCAGAGATGTTATCCTCTGGCCTCATTCAACCCAGCAGCCGCCCGTTTTCATCGGCAGTCTTGTTGGTCAAGAAGAAGGACGGATCCTTTCAGTTTTGCGTCGATTTCCGATAGCTCAACGCCATCACAGCCAAGAGCAAATATCCGGTACCTGTGATTGAAGAGTTATTGGACGAGTTACAAGGTGCTTCCTGGTTTTCGTCGTTGGATCTCACAGCTAGGTATCATCAGATACGTCTGCGTGCCGGTGAAGAACCAAAGACGGCATTCCAAACTCATTCAGGACAGTATGAATTCCGTGTGATGGCTTTCGGCTTGTCTGGTGCACCAGCAACTTTTGTGAAGGCTATGAACACTACACTGTATTCACTGTTGCGCAAGTGCGTTCTAGTCTTTTTTTATGACATCCTCATATTCAGTAAGATAGCCGAAGAACATGTGCACCACCTTAGATTGGTATTTGAGCTGTTGCGCCGTGATCAGTGGCAAGTGAAGAGGTCCAAATGCTCCTTCATGCAGCGTCAGCTGCGTTACCTGGGACACGTCATTTCTGAAAACGGGGTGGCAATTGATCCTGACAAAATCACAGCGGTTCAGCAGTGGCCTGTGCCTCGATCAGTCAAGGATTTGCACAGTTTTCTGGGTCTTGCTGGCTACTATCGACGTTTTGTCAAGCATTTCGGTATCATCGCTAAACCCCTGACTGAACTACTGAACAAAGGGGTCCCATTCCACTGGACAGAGTTGCAATCTAACTCTTTTGAGGCTTTGAAGCTAGCATTGACAACTGCCCCAGTTCTCGCTCTTCCTGATTTCACGAAACCCTTCTGTATTGAGACCGATGCGAGTGGGATCGGCATCGGCGCTGTTCTTATGCAAGGTGGTCACCCATTGGCTTTCCTAAGCAAGGCAATGGGTCCTCGTTCTCAGGGGCTCTCCACATATGAAAAAGAATATATGCCAATTCTTCTAGCATTGGATCAGTGGCGTGCGTATCTGCAGTATGGCGAATTTCATATCTTGACCGATCAGAAGAGTTTGAGCCAACTAGCTGAGCAAAGACTGCACACCCCATGGCAACAGAAATTTTTCTCCAAGCTTCTTGGGTTATCTTACAAGATCATCTACAGAAAAGACACCGAAAATCGGGAGGCTGACGCTTTGTCCCGCTACCCAGTTGGTTCCTGTGCTGCTATTTCAGTAGTGCAACCATAGTGGCTTGCAGCCGTGGAAACTTCTTATGAGAAAGACGAGCACGTTCAGTCTATCATCGCCAAATTGCTCTTTGGATGCTCAGTCTGTCCCTAATTTCACTTTTAGCAATGGGATTCTGAGGTACAAGTCTCGCATCTGGATCGGTCATGACCCTGTTCTTCACGAACAAATCATCACTGCCTTGCATGCCAATGCAGTTGGAGGACATTCTGGTGTTCCGGTCACTATGCGGCGCCTTAAGCAATTCTTTGCTTGGAAGGGGATGAATACAGCGGTGCATCACTTCATTTCTGCCAGCTCTATCTGTCAGCAAGCCAAGCCAGACCGTTCTAAGTTGCCGGGTCTGCTACAGCCCCTTCTGGTACCCGACCGTGCTTGGAAGGTAATCTCATTGGATTTCATTGAAGGTCTTCCACTTTCAGGCTCTTTCAATTGCATCTTGGTGGTGGTGGATATCTTCTCCAAGTATGCTCACTTTCTGGGCCTGAAACATCCCTTTACTGCTGCATCCGAGGCCAAGCTCTTTCTGTCTCATGTTTATAAGCTACACGGCATGCCCCAGGCTATAGTCTCTGATCGTGATCGCATATTCACCAGCAAGCTGTGGCAGGAACTTTTCAAGTTGGCTAAGGTTGATCTCCGAATGTCCACTGCATATCATCCGCATTCGGATGGTCAAACAGAACATGTAAACCAGTGCCTAGAGACCTTTCTCAGGTCCTATGCTCATGCAGTCCCTAAGCAGTGGAGTGGTTGGTTGGATCTCGTTGAATTCTGGTACAACACGAGTTTTCACTCGGCTATTGGACGCTCTCCTTTCGAAGTAATGTATGGTTATGCTCCTAATGTTTTTGGCATCGCTGCCACCCAAGATGCTCCAGTCACTGATCTGTCTACCTGGCTCTCTGATCGTGACCTCCACACTGAGCTGATCCGCCAACAGCTCTTACGAGCCAAGCAGCGGATGAAGAAGACTGCTGATCTGCGTCGTTCTGAAAGGCAGTTTCAGCTGAACGATTGGGTATATCTAAAGCTCCAACCCTATGTTCAGTCTTCTCTCGCTGACCGCTCTCATCACAAGCTAGCCTTTCGCTTCTTCGGGCCATACCGGGTGATTGCTAAAATTGGCACTGTGGCCTATCGATTGGAGCTCCCGCCTTCATCTTCTATTCACCCTGTATTTCATGTCTGGCAACTGAAAAAGGCGGTGGGTGCTCATCAGTCGGTCACTGCTGAACCTCCATCTGATTTAGCGATTTGGAGTGTGCCGGAGCGCATCATTGAGCGTCGCCTACTTCGCAAAGGTACTTCATCTGTCCTGCAGGGTCTGATCAAGTGGTCTCACCTACCGGAGTCCCTCGCTACCTAGGAAGAACTTGAAGCCCTGCGTCAACAGTTTCCCGCGCTCTAGTCTGGGAACAACCAGGCACGCAAGGAGGGGGGAGTGTCAGCACCGCCCCTGTTCACGGTACGACAACGGCCGAGGAAGGAGATTGAGTCCATGATGCTTAAAGGTAGGGATGAAAACGGTACGGATATTTTCCGACCGTATTCGAAACCGAATCCGTTTAGAGGAGTTGAGATCTGTCCGTATCCGAGTCCGGATATCCAACATCCGATACCGTATCCGTATCCGAATACTCAAATCGCATATTTATGATGTCAATATCCAATCATATCATATCCGACATATTTGACACTATCCGTATTCGAATCCGAATCCGGACAAAAATATGAAAACAAATGTAATATCGGTGATATCCGTCCGTATCCGATCCGTTTTCATCCCTACTTAAAGGTGAAGAGAAGACGGGCCGGAAGCCCAGGCCCAAGGTGAAGAACGTGCGCCTCTTCGGCCCAAAATGGCAGAGTGTGTGATCCAGCAAAGGGGACGGCGTGCTAGGTTTACTACTACTTAAGCGTGTGTGTGTGTGCCTGAGAAAGCTATGAACATTGTAATGAACCCTTTCTAAACTCAATCGAGATTCCTCTGGTTGCCGTCCTATTGCTCTGCTTCTTCTTCCCCGAACTCCGATTCCTCTGCTCCTTCCTCGCGCTGCTAACAGAAGACTATTTAAAGAATCTGTGTGCAATTTCCTATTATATTATGTGGGACCTTTTTTTTTTCAAGGAGTCGATTTCTCTTTGCTGCTCACATGGCGATCTCTCTCCCAGATGGACCCACTACCGCAGGTGCCCTAGTTAGTGACCCCAACAAGCAGCTGAGAGTCACCCAATAATTTAGCAGCAAGTCAGCGGCTAACTATTTGTGCCTCCTTTTAGAGTATACTTTGGTGCTGACTTTTTTTCCCCTATTTTTTGACAGGAGCGAGGCTTGATTTCTTAAACGATCGTGCACTGACATACAGTATGTCATAACGTGCACCGCTGGATCTTGTTGCTTTTGGAGAAGTAGCTAGTGCTCTGCTTTGGCTGCCAAGCAATTGCGGCCACTGCTTTTGCAATAACTCTTTTTATCAGTTTCATTAGTCGGAATTCGCTCACCTAGAAAGACAGAAAAACTTGCCCATTCAGAATTTTGGGAATCAACTGAAGAATTTTGGAAAGGCATAAGGCACGGCCTTTATATTTCTCTTTCAACCATATAAACAAGAGGATTCTTTAACAAGTCGATAAGTTTAATTAGGAGGCCTAAAATGGGCACTTCTTTTGTAGTAATTGGTTCATTTTTGTTCTCTGAAGAAGCCGTATTTTTTTTTCGAGAACGTGCGTAGCACGTGTTTCATTAAGAAGAAGCTAGAAGGTTTACACGTCCAACAACACATCACGGCGAGGTGAAGAAGCCGCATTTTAGAGCCCAAAGTATTTATTTTGTTGTGTTTTTCTTTTCTTGCTTACCTTAAAAAAAGTAAAGAGGATTATTTCCAGTGTTAGCCATCAGAGATGTCGGCTCCATCGCCCCAATACTTCGACCTGTTGGAGAAGCTAAACAAAGGATATTGGTGCGGAGCTAAAGGCCCTGTTTGTTTCCGCTTCTCCCAGACACGCTTGGATTATAATCTAAGCGAAGATTTTCTCGCTTCTCGCTTTTCGCTTCTCATAGTTCAAATCTCTGAAGCGGCTTACCACATAAGCGAGAATCAGTGGAAATAAGCAAAGCGTTTGGCGGGATTCTCGCTTATTTCCACCGATAAGCCGCTTATAAACGGAAACAAACAGGGCCAAAGTTTCATATGCAGAAGCGAAAACCAGTGGAGTTGCAAATAAGGTGATGATGGTCCATGAGCGTCGAACATGGGTGGTGGCTACGATGATCATATTTTTACTAGAGGTTCATCATTGTCATGTTGTTCAAGGCAAATGATGATGAACATAAGATGTGATGTAAAATATTGCAGGATTAAGAACGAAACGCCATCACGCACGTCGCACGAGATCCTTTGTGCAGCCTCGCTTTGCTGCGGTGTGGCCTGTGGGTAGCAATCAGGAACTCAGAATCTCAACAAAGCAGTGAAGAGAGAGATTGCTAGAGACAAACGAACAGAGATATGCCAAACAAAAGTAGTACTAGGCTATATTACGCCGCAACAGAGGCTCTTTATGCACGAGACCGAAAGGCGGGGGAAAAAAGAAAAAAAACGAAAAAAAAAGGGGTAAGGAAAAGATAAGGAGAGTAACAACGGAAGCCAGCCCCGTGCGGCGCGGGCGTGCCCACCACAGGCGGCGGAACGATCAGGAGGAGCCGTAGCTAGCGCCTGTTGCCGGTGGCGCGGCGGCGGCAGCGGACTCCTCGGCGACGGCGGCGAGCTTCTGGAGGTTGAGCCTGACAACGGTGTCGGTGAACATCCGGGTGTCCTCCTCGGTGTTGCCCTCGGGCACGTCCACGACGTAGGACTCCACGACGACGCAGTAGGGCCCCGGCTGGAACTCGGTGACGGAGGTGACGGAGCGGTAGTTGCGGAGGCGGTGGTCGCCGCCGACGACGCGGAAGCTGAGGATGTGGCAGTCGTCGTCCAGCACCTCAAGGCGCTCCGTGCTGCTGGAGGCCGGGAGGCCCGACACCACGGTGACCTCGCGCACGCTGCCGACGCTGGCGCCGTCCCCGGCGGCCAGCGCGCAGGTGCGCACGAAGTGCTTGTACCGCTGCGGGTTGCCGAAGCTGCGCACGATGGGCCACACCGCGCGCACGGGCGCCGACACGCGCTGCGCCACCAGCGACGTGCACGTCGTCGTCGTCCCCGCCGCCGCCCGCCCCGGGAACGTGTGGTGCTCGCGCACGGTGGACTCGAGCGCGCGCGCCTCCGCCTCTGTCAGCGTCGCGCGCAACGCCCGCTCCACGTGCGCCTCCATGCTCCCTCTCTCTCTCTCCCTCTGTGTGTGTTCTTGTGGGGATGGGTATGCGGTGGTTATATACCAAGGACTGAGTAAATTGTTTGTGGTTTTGGTAGATCATGTACTATACCTCTGGTTCAAAACAACGCGAACCCACTGCCTGTAATTAGGCCTACAAATTTTAAGTTAGAAAGCCGCACCAGGCTGTGTTAGATATATATATAGTGCATTTTATATACTCCCGGGAGTAGTTACTTCCATAATCAATAAATCACGTTGCGTATATGTACATATTTATTTATCAGTTTGAGTATGTTGACATACTAATATTAAGATACTCTAGATCTTTACTATGTGATTTTTTTTAAAAGAGCACATATTTTTTAATATATTATATAATACTATGATAGTAGTATATAACATAAGTATAACCATATACTCTAAGTATACGTACATACTTGTCATACATAGTATCTTAGATGATCTAGTATGATAATATACTTCATCTACATACATTTTGTCGGGCCATATACGCTCTAAATTTAGAGATATATACATGGGAGTAACTACTCCCTGAGAGTAGGAAATAATTTCCATATATATATATTATGTGATGTAAAAATGATTAAGGATTATGATGGACAGTGAAGAAGGAGCATTACGACTTTATTAGGAGCATGCATTGCGTGAAGAAAACCACGAAGTGAGTAAGAGAATCAAGGGATGAATAACGCATATGTATAAGATGGGTAGATGATTGAGACAAGCCATCTATGCATAAAGGTATACGGAGTTTTGTATCTCTCGTCAAAAGCAGGCTATGCTATCATTTAGGTTGTCACCATTTTCCTTCCATCAACGTATTGCCGACGGCACATTATGTCCTTTTATTTATCAACCTCGTGCTAGTAGTGATGAACCGGAAAATGGACGCATATGGACGCAGGCGCGGCCGGCCCGGCCACGGGATCCGATCCAACGGCGAAATGACAAGGGTGACAGGCTGATCTGGTGTTCCTTGGTACTCCTTCCGTAGGAGATACCTGTTCGCTTAAACTTATAAATTCGGTTTATGAGTTATGTACAACGTTTTTTTCACACAATAAAACAACGTCGGTCGGCTTATTAGCTGTAAAAACCATCAGCCGATCAGTGTGAAAGGAGGCGCGCGTGGGTCTGCGTCAGCACATGCGTGTCGCGGTGTCCTGCCGCCAGGGCCTAGGAGCATGCAGATAAGGGCTTGTTTGGTTTGCCTAGTAGCTACTAAATTTATTAACTTTTAGTCACTTTAGTAACTTTTCAACCAAACACTATGACTAAAAGCTACTAAAAAAACTTTAGTCATCTCTAATAACTTTGTAGTTACTAAAAATAATTAAACCGTTTAGTAGCTACTCAACTCTAAGTTTAGTAGCTCCAACCAATCACACCTGAGCTGGGCATGCTCCGATCCGCGCCCCGCGACCACCTGGTGCTCTCTTCCCGGCGCGCCGTCGCCGAGTTTGGCACCGTCCGCTGCCGACTAGCAGCGCTGACGCTGCACTCGCACTGCAGCCGCGCGCATGGAGGCCTTTTCTGCAGTAGAAGACAACAAGATGTACTTATATAAATAAACTGACTTTTTGTGTGCTCTCAGGAGGGTATTATTATGATACATTTATCTATATACCTTTAAAATAATGTGTCTTCCTTGCATGGTCCATTTTTATGGCCTTCTATCCATTTCTAACATTTAATGGTGTTAAGTCAAGGATAAAATAACCATTTTACCCCTTTAGAAAAAATACAGAGTTTAATTTGTCTTTTTTTTAGATTTGGAGTAATATTGTGAAAAAGGTCACACATATAAATGTATCTGATTATGTGTCTTATTATGTACCATCTATATGTGTGACATTATTACGTAATATTACTCTAAATCTAAAAAAAGACAAATTAAGAAGGATGGGTCAGGTACGAGCGGTCAGTGGCGGATATAAGCCTAGGGCCACTATGGCCATGGCCCCAGGCGTTGGCCCGTTTTCTCTACACTGTAGCACATTGTTCCAAAGAGGCTCAATTAATCTACCAAAATGAGCCCATGGAGTGGCCCTAGGCGTTGGGCCAGCCCAGCTCCGCCACTGTGAGCGGTAGAGTCTTACCGCCTGTGATCGGAAGGTCCTGGGTTCGAGTCGCGGTCTCCTCGCATTGCACAGCGCGAGGGTAAGGTTTGCCACTGACACCCTTTTCTAGACCCCGCACAGAGCGAGAGCTCTCTGCACTGGGTACGTCTCTTTTTTTAAAAAGACAAATTAAACTTTGCATTTTAGTTTTTTGCCGTCAGGAGTGAAATGGCCATTTTACCTTTAACTTAACAATGTTAAGTGTTAGAAGCGGATGGAAGGCCATACAAGTAAGAGAACTTCGTTTTTGGGCCTTACACGTAAGTTCTAAAAAAAATAGGCCATGAAAGGAAGACACATTATTTTAAGGGCCATACAGGTAAATATGTCTATTATTATAGTTATCATACTAATCTGCGTTTTGTGTGCTCTCGAATATATACTCTATCCATTGTAATTTTTAAGTCATTTTGCATATTGAATCTTTTCACACTTCTCATTGGTGACACCTTCAAGTACACATAATCACCAACTTCGAAAGTCAGCTCTCTTCTGTGAGTATCAGCGTAACTCTTCTGTCGGGACTGAGCCACTCTCAAATTGTCTCTAATCATTCTCACTTGTTCTTCTGCGTCTCTAAGGACATCGGGTCCAAACACTTGAGTTTCACCAGTCTAATTCTAGAACAAAGGCGTTCTACATTTACGTCCATATAGCGCCTCAAAAGGTGCCATCTTGAGGCTCTTCTGATAGCTGTTGTTGTACGAGAACTCTGCGTATGGCAGACTCTTATCTCAACTATTACCATACTGTAGTGCACAAGCTCTCAACATATCTTCTAAAATTTGGTTGATCCTTTCAGTCTGTCCATCAGTTTGTGGGTGGTAAGCAGAACTAAAATTCAACTTTGTCCCCAAAGATCTATGTACTTTATGCCAGAATTGCGATGTAAACTGAGTGCCTCTATCCGACACAATTTTCTTGGGAACACCATGTAAGCACACTATTCTTTCCATGTACAACTCTGCACCCGTATAGGTAGTCTTGACTGGTAAAAAGTGAGCAACCTTGGTAAGTCGATCCACTATTACCCATATTGAATCATAACCTCTTTGAGTTCGAGGCAAACCTATGATAAAATTCATACCAACTTCTTCCCATTTCCATTCAGGAATCTTCATTGGTTGTAGCAACCCTATAGGTCTTTGATGCTCAGCTTTCACTCTTTGATAGGTGTCACACAAAGCCACATACTCTGCCACATCTCTCTTCAAACTATACCACCAATACTTCTCCTTGAGATCCAAATACATCTTCGTACTTCTGGGATGTATAGAATAAGCAGACTCATGGGCCTCTTACAGAATTGCATCACGGATAGTCTTCACTTCAGGTATACATATCCTTTTTCCGAACCAAAGAGTACCTTTCTCATCCATCCTGAATCCTGGTGCCTTTCCAAGCACTACATTCTCCGCTATCTCTTTTAGTTTTTCATCCTCCAATTGACCTTTGTGTATCTCTCGCTCCAATGTAGGCTCTATCACCAATTCCATTGCATTAGTGACAAAACTCAAGTTGAGATGCTCCATTTCAGCACACAACTCTACTGACATAAATGTCATCCCAAGTCCATTAGCATAACTCTTCCTACTAAGTGCATCAGCTACAACATTTGCTTTTCCCGGATGATAATGCACTTCCAAATCATAGTCTTTGATCAATTCTAACCAACGACGTTGTCTTAGATTCAGATCTGATTGGGTAAAGATATACTTCAAACTCTTGTGATCTGTTTAGATATCACTCTTATGCACAATTAGATAATGTCTCCAGATTTTCAAAGCATGTACCACAGCTGCCAATTCCAAGTCATGAGTAGGGTAATTCAACTCATGCTTCCTCAATTGTCTAGATGCATATGCCACCACTCTTCCTTCTTGCATAAGCACACATCCAAGGCCCAAACAGGATGCATCACAATATATAGAGAAGTTCTTGCTTAAATTGGGCAAAATCAATACTGGAGCTATAGTCAATCTCTTCTTTAGCTCATCAAAGTTTGTCTGGCATTTATCCGACCATACATACTTAGCATTCTTTTCCAATAGAGCTGTCATAGGCTTAGCAAGTTTGGAAAAATCTTCAATGAACCTCCTGTAGTATCCAGCCAATCCCAAAAAGCTACAAATCTCACTTACATTGATTGGTGGCTTCCAATTCAACACATCTTGTACCTTGCCTGGATCCACTGTTATTCCACCATTGGAGACAACATGACCTAGAAAAGAGACCTCCTTCAACCAAAACTCACACTTGCTCCGCTTAGCGTACAACTTATGTTCTCTAAGCTTTTGCAAGACCAACCTTATATGTTCAGCATGTTCTTCTTCAGTCTTGGAGAATATCAGTATGTCATCTATGAATACCACCACAAATTTATCCAAAAACTTCATGAACACCTTATTCATCAGATACATAAAGTATGCAGGTGCATTGGTCAATCCAAAAGACATAACGGTATACTCATACAAGCCATACCATATAGTGAATGCTATCTTGGGTATGTCCGAGTTTTGAATCTTAAGCTGATGGTATCCTGAGCGGAGATCAATCTTGGAGAACACATAGGCTCCTCTTAACTGATCAAACAAATCATCAATCCTAGGCAAAGGGTATTTATTCTTGATTGTAACCTCATTAAGTGAACGGTAATCCACACACATCCGTTGACTACCATCCTTCTTATCCACAAAGATCACAGGTGCCCCCCATGGGGAAGAACTAGGGCGTATGAAACCTTTTTCTTGCAACTCTTTTAGTTATTTCTTAAGCTCT
>NW_027096938.1:0-40000 GCF_019320115.1 Miscanthus floridulus
TGGGGCTCGGAGACGGTGTGGCCAACATCGCGGAGAGCGTCGGCCGTGTGCTTCATGCGCTAGGCGTAGGCGTCGATGGAGAAATCACCCTGGGTCATAGAGTGGAACTCTTGACCTAGGACGACGGCGTGTGTCTCCTGGTTTGCCTGAAACAGATTGGTAATGGCAACAAAGAGATCACGGGCAGTCTGCTCAGGTTCCATGGCAAGGTCGAGGACACTGTCGTCGATGCAGCCATACATCCAACTCCGGACACAAGCATCTGGCTATGACCAGGTGCGATCAGTAGGACGTGCCGGGATGGAGCCGTCGATGTGGCCAAGTAGACCGAACTTGCCGCACATAGCGGTGAAGAAGGCAGACCACTTGGTGTAGTTCGTCAGCTTGAGATCAAGGGTGATCGGCACGTGCTCGCGCACGTTGATGGTCGCGTAGGAGAAGGTCACAGGAGCAGGGGCGTCTGTCATGACCGGCATGAATGGGGATCCAGAGATCCCGGAGGTCGCGGTCGAGGAGGATCCATTGGTGGCCATAGCAGGGGGGGCGGCGCCGAGAGGGGTGGTAGGGGGGGGGAGAGGTGGGGCTAGGGCAGCGGAAGAGAGGAAGCCCGGTCTATGATACCATGTAGAGAGATAATGCACCGCACACCCAATAAGGGGGGTGGCCTTTCATATATATAGCCGAGAAGGCTTGGAGTACAAGTATATGAAGTACAATACAGTCAGGCTATACATATCTATTTATATCTCTAATAGTAAACGATCGTAAATTTTCAACCAGAACATTATTTTTCTCTCATACCAAACCAGCCAACAGTAATAATCCACGATCGTATACGATCGTTTCAGCCCCAGCCGAACAGGCCAATACTTTCTCCATTTCCCCACACACTAAGAGATTTCTCAGCAGAATCGTATAAGTAGAAAGGCCCACAGTAGATCATGAAGTCACCATCTTATAGAACAGCTGCATGATAGAAAATCCTAACAATAAGTATCACCCTTCAAAGAGTCCAAGGAGAAGCAGTAACAGGAAATGCACGACCAACAGACAAAGCACCACTACTCAAATAGTTTTTTCCACAAGTCTTATGAACAAGTCGGTGTGTTCCTCAAGCATATTCACAAAAGAAACAGTGATTATTCAAAACTAGTAAAGATGGAAGTATTATTCTTAATGTAAAAATCAATTATTTGGTAGAGAACAGCAATATATAGGTTATGCATGGAGGCTATATCTTGCTGTTGCACAATGGTGCCATTAAGAAACCAATACAGTAACATTTAAGGAAGATTAACATAGACAGAAGTCTATGTTAATTCTGAAACAAGGAGTCTATCGGAATTTCTGATGTTGATATCAAATGATTCTTAGTTTGCAGAAAAACATTATGGTGCCAGAGCAGTTTCTGCCAGGTAACTGGGTAATGAAAATAAATGATAACAAGGTAGTTATTTCCATGACATTGTCTTAGTTGGAAATTGGAAATTATAAAAAAAGATGTTACACAATAGCACCTTCTTAAGGGGAGAAACTATACCTTCATCATGCTCTCTGTCCTGCCACATTTCCCAAGAAAATTTAAAATATGGTTTAGTGTGCCAAAAGAAATCGATGAGAGAGAGGAATCCAAATGTTCGATTATTTGACTTGCTGTTTTCCAGTCCCGTAGCCTGTTGCCAACCAGTAAAAGTCCCACGCTCCCACTAGTTAAATTACCAGGACTAGTAATCTTTCAAAAGAAATATAACAGAAAATAGAACATCAAACCACTCGCATCTAGTATCCATGAAAACAAGATAAAAGCATGACATGATCTAGATGATAATAGTTATTGGTGCAGAAGCTCACTTTCTAAAACTGCAAATGCCCAACAAGTAATAAAAAGGATGTCACTGGATAACTGAACAATCATTTGAACAGAGTAAGCAAACAAATAGTTCCAGTAGCCTCAACACCAGTTTGTTAGTTACATGATTTAATCTAACACAAAAAAGAGACATTTTACCCATGACAATGTTTTATCCTTCCATCTCAACAAATATAGGACTTTAGTTCTATTTCTTCTTATTAACTAATTGTATATATTTGGCGAGGTGACACCAAAACAACAAGCAGGTACATGTGAGTATCTCAAATGGTAACACAATAAAATACAAATGGCAATTCAAAAGTTCAGCTAACAGGAGTGAAAGTTACCCATGCCTAAATATGTAGTACAACTAAGCATTGTGACACTGCGGCAACATGTAAATACATTTAACAAGTCAACATAATAGTGGAGAGTGAACAGTGTTTCAATAATAATCAACCTAGTCACGAATTCAAGAGTGCACATACAACTTAAAACAGTGGATAAACATACATGGTGCATGAAGATATTATCTCAAAATAAGCCTTTTGGTTCAATTGAATCTGTTTTTGCTTCATGAATTCCATTTCATGAATTCCATCAACTGAAGGACTCTTTCAGGTTGACCTCCCTTATTCAATGCTTCCATGAGGGATGAACAGACAATAGCATCTGGCTGTATGTCATTACCTTCCATCTCTTTTAATAGGTCCCATGCTCTCCTCCAGCTCCCTTATGAGTTATGATCCATATGGAACACAGGGTTAGTTATTAATTTAACACTATTGAAATATTTTGTCATCCTAAGAGACTCTTACCATCATCACTATAGGCCTTAATCATTGTCGTATATGTCAAAACATCAGGGAAGCATCCAGATTCTTTCATAGAATTAAAAGTAGATGCTGCTTCAGTTAGTTTGCCCTGAATTAAAGTCATTGTTAGAATACTAATTCTTTACAGTGAACCAGAGAGATAATTCCAGCAACACTTGCCTGTTTGACATATGAACAAATCACGGACGAGTAGACTTCCTTGGTCAAATGAATATTCAGGTTCATCACGTCTTCAAAAAATTTCTGAGACTCTACATACCTTCCCAATTTACAAGATCTGTCAAGGACATCTGGTCCGAGACTAGCAGGACCCCGGCTATGGAGTTCGTAGCCGCGACCCGTGGTAGCTGGGCGAGGTTTTGCCCCTCAGCTCCAGTCGGTTTAGAGGAAGAAGAGAGATTAGGTAATGATTCTTGCTTCCTTATTATTCATCCTGATTATTCTCATATATAGGCCACTCGGCACTACAAATTGGAGCTAATTGCTCCTAAATTTAAGGCCTTGATGCAGCTTCATTGATGAGCTCGGTGACGCGGTACGGCCCGAAGAAGTGAGGCTTCAGCTTCCCTGTGGTCGCCTAGGGCAGTGAGGCGGCCGGCCGACGGCGTAGATGGAGTAGAACCCAGTCGCCCACCGCGTAGGAGACTTGCCGATGCAGCTTGTCGTAGTGTAGCTTCTGGACCGCCTGGGCTTGTTCAAGCCGGTAGCGGACGTCTTCCAGAAACTCGTCACGGTCTGCCATGCTCTTGGCGACGACAGCGACATGAGTCTCACCCGGCTCATAGGACCGAATGGTAGGCGGGTCCCAGCCGTAGACCACCTGGAACGACGTGTCGTGGAGCGAAGTTTGATAGGCCGTGTTGTAGATGTATTCCGCCCACGGCAGCCAGCGAAGCCACTGACAGGGCTGGTCACCGGTGAAGCAGCGTAGGTACATGACAATGACGCGTTTGGCTACCTCCATCTGGCCATCCGATTGCGGATGAAAAGCCGTTGTCATGTGCAGCTTGGCGCCTATGAGGCGCATCAGCTCCCGCTAGAACTTGGAAGTGAACACCGGATCACGGTCGGACACCATCGACTGAGGCATGCCGTGGAGTCGAACAATGTCGGTGAAGAAAGCCTAGGCCACGGACTCTGCAGAATACGGGTGAGCCAGGGGAATGAAATGGCAATACTTGCTGAAACGATCCACCACTGTCACTATGACAGATTTTCCCCGACACGCAGCAGCGCCTCCACGAAGTCCAGACCGATGTCGGTCCAGAGCGCCTTCGGGGCTGGCAGCGGCATGAGCAGGCCAGCCGGATGAAGATGTTCCGATTTGTATCACCGGACACGGCAGGCCGACGCTCTGCTCACGGCAGTGGGCCGAGAGCTCGGACGACGTGCGGGGGCGCGTCCGGTTCAGCGACGGTGGAGGCGGGGGTGCGGAAGACACCGCCGCGACGGCTTTACCGTTGCTGATGGATGTGTGGGCGAGGCGTTTCCAAATACGCCCTGTTCGCTCCGTACTTTTTCAACGAACATTATTTTTCTCTCACAACAAATAAGCCAACAATATTTTCAGTCATGACTTATCAGCTAAACAAACAAGTCTATTTTTAGGTGATTTGATAAGTTTAAACCTCGGGCCGGGCTTTTTGGATGGATCGAGCTCAAAAATCCAAAATGATCCCCACGAGTTCATGATTCACTTGTCAAGAGTCCTCAATTTTTTTCCTCCTTTCCTCTGCTATTCATAAAACGGCACAGCTAACGTGTTTGGGCGGACGCCCGCAGCTGTGGTCCGTTTCCACACATTTGTTTCGTGCGTCCACGTGAGGGCCCGCATCGCTCGAACATTGTTCGCCCACACCTGAGTTTCGCGCGCTCGCGTGGGGACCGCTCATGCCCCTCCTGCTTCTCACGCGTATCCCATATACAACACCTGATCTACTTTTTCAACATGCAGATGCAATACTTGCAACATAAAAAAAAGACATATGAAACACTTAAAACATGCGTCTGAAACACTTAAAAACACTTGAAAACCATTACAACACATACGCAACATCCAAATAAAACACTTGTAACATATGTGTGAAACATATGCAACATCCAGATAAATACATTTGCAACATTCGTCTGAAAAACAGATAAAACATTATGAACAGACGCTTACAACATATGTAGACAAACCATTGTAACATATGCAACATCCCGATCTATTTTTGCAACATCCATATGAAACACTTGCAACATACATCTAAAACATCTGGAATATATGTTTCATGTTTCTAGTGCAACGGGCGGCGCGACGAACTGACGTGGTTGAGCCGGTCGCGGCAGCAGATGGCAGCACCCCGATGTGGTGGAGGCACCCGGCGCGACAGAGGCGTCGGATGGAGGTGCCCTACCGCTGTGGGGTCGGCCACGACATGCCTACCTGGACGCTACGGCTCGGGGGTGGCGGTGAGGAAGGAGATAAGGTCGGCGTAGCCGAAGAACTTGACGATAAAGACGATGGCGTGGCCCTGTGCCTCAGCATTGTTGATGCACTACGGCGCCCAGGACGAATCTGCACAAGCAAGGGCGCGTGCGCGTGGACAGGAGCGAGCGCCATGGCGGAGCGAGGCGAGTGGAGCGTGCGGAGTGCTTTGTGTGTGTGAATGGTTCGATGCGTCCGGATAAAAACGGGGCATCCGAATACCCTAAACAAAGCATTATCGTTCATAAAAAACGGTTCCTAGGGCTCATTCACATAAATTGATGTCAGAACTGAAACCGAAGCCATACCAAACATGCCATACATATTGGTGAGCGCACGTTTTCTATGCGTGGTATCCCATGAACGGCGGCCGCCATTAGCTCTGTATACAATCTTCTATTTTTGACATTTCTTTCATGCACCCTGTTCGCTTGGGCTTGTTTAGCTTATAAGCAGTATTTTTTTAGCCAACGAATAATATTTTTCTCTCACATCAAATCAGCCAACAATACTTTCAGCCATGGCTTATCAGCCCAATAAACCAAAACTGAACAGGGCAATGGTCGGTGAGGTTGTGGCACATTTGAAATAGGGAAAACAATATTATTTTTTACTTCCAAACAATTATGCAACTAAGAGTCTGTTTAGATAAACTAGAACTAACAACTAATACTATTAGCTCTTACATGTAGATTAATGGACTAATAACTAATTCGTAGCTAAATAGACTAACAGTTAATCTGTCAGTTTATGTTCATGAAATACAGATTAATCAATCTATAAATCCAAACAAGACCTAATGGGGCTGTTCAGGCTGCTCATATAAGTCGGTTTATGGTACAATATTTTTCTCTTCCAACAAATTAGTCGTACAAATCAGCACAAATGGCTTTACGAGGAGCCGAACAGATAATATCATTTACACTGTTGCTTAGGGCTTCAAGATTTGGCAACACCACCTTGTGAAGCTGGTCAAGCAAACAAACCTTGATATACTTCTTTTTTATAAGCTTGTAGTATTTTTTAATCTAACTATTCGAAGAATAAAGTCAACTTTTCGAGATTTGTTGGGCCCGTTCGTTTCGCTGAAAAAACAAACCGAAACACTGTTCCTGAATGATTTGTTGTGAGATAAAAATACTGTTCTGACTAAAAAAACAAGCTGAAAAAAACGGATTACAGGACCTTAGAGCATCTCCGAGAGTTCCCTAGACATCCTCCTAAATCCTTGTTTTTTAGAAAAATGAAAGAAAAAACAATCTCAACGACTCCTAATCTTTTTAGGACGTGGAAAACTCCTCTCCCCTTCCGTGTAACTTTAGGACGAAGCCACGCGAGGAAATACTCCACCCTTCCCCTGTCTGGCTCTGCATACTGCATGGGAAGGCAAGCACTCGAAGCCAGGGCAGCCCGTGTGGGCGTCGCGGCCGGCGACGACGTGCTGCGCTGTCGAAACGCAGCGGCTGCCGGCCTCCTGCCAGCCTCTGCAGCTTTGCCTGTTCTCGGCAGGCGCCACGCCACGCGTGTGACGAAGGCTGTGGCCTCCTCTCCTCAGCTTGCCCTCAGGGGCCAGGCGCCACCATGTGTGCTCATAGCGGCGCGGGTGTCAGCAGTAAAAGGATGAGGTGCAGCCTTTCGGCCTTGTTTAGATGATAAGTTTTTTCATTCTTTTTTCATCACATTAAATCTTTAAACATATGCATGGAGTATTAAATGTAGATAAAAAATAATTAATTACATAAGTTTGATTGTAAATTACGAGACGAATCTTTTGAGTCTAGTTAAGGCCATGATTGGACTAATAATTGTCAAATATAAATGAAAGTGCTACAGTGCCAAATATTAATTCCTAACCTCAATCTAAATGAGGCCTTTGCAAGAGAGATGATCGATCTCACTGACACTGGAGTCACGCACTGCGGCACTGTACAGTGTCTTTGGCATGCCTGCCTATAACAGGACAGTGAAAGACTGAGCACCCAAATCACTCGTCAGGTGTCTTGGCTCAACACACGCAAAGCTTCCGCTGCTCCTCGCCCCACCCAACGCGGCGGCCGGCGGGTCCTTCGCGGACTTTCATGTCTTCGTTCCGCGCCCGTGATCCGTGATGAAACCTCGGCGGGGTTGTCGAAACAGTGGAGTGGGTTCGCTGTTTCTGAAAGATTGGCTGCTGCTCTGCTGCCATGCCTGCGTATCACCACAAGGGCAGAGACTTGCCACATGGGCACAGGGCACTCGATGCGCCCGGGCCCGGCGCATCCACCTTCCCTCGAGCCTCTGTAACCGCCACTTACTGTTTGCTTGCCTGGTGGCCGGTCGCCGCTGCCTGCCTTGAAGGATCCCGGCAATGGCGACGTGGATACGCGCGGCGATCTTCGCGTGAAAAAAAAAAAGACTACAAAAAAAAACAAATAGGACCCGTATTTGATTTTTTGAAGTTAAATATTAGAAAGTATTAGAGATAAAAAAAAATTCTTTTAAAATTATTTTAGAAATTAATAAATATATATTTTTAGAGGAATATTTAGGTAACCGTCGGAGATGCTCTTATATTTGGGGACCAAAAGGAAAGAAAGAGAGCCTATCCTCGTTCTCCTCTCCGGCTCACCGCGCGCCTCCTTCGCACGCCTAGCGCCGCCGTCCGCGCCCGCAGGACTGGGCCCGCTACGCCTGTACCCAACGAAGTCCTCTTCGACCCCTATCCCCTCCCCCGCAGCGCCGCAGCGGCGAGAAAGAACGCGCGCGCTCCATCCTCCCCTCCTCAGCCCGCTCGCCCCCCTCCCCTCGGCAGCCTCCCTGGCCGAGGGTGCTTCCGCTCCTTCCGTTGGAGAGGAACACGACGCCTGGCTGTCGACAATCGAAGCGATTCCTCTATCGCGGGCGTCCTCGTCTCGTCCTAGTCGTCTTCGCCTCCTTCGTGCCAGTGGATCGGCGCGGCGAGGGGATCCGTCCGGGGGTTTGGATCGGTTTCTTCTCCATCTCCATCTGGTAAGGACCAAGGAACCCTAATCTGAGGAATCGAATCCAGATCTTTTCTGCTATAGTCCGCACAATTTGTTGCGTGTTTCTTTACTGCGTGGATACAAACATAATAAAATCTTGCGGATAAATTAAAATTTGGGGTTCAACCTGGATCCCCACGGCTTGCTGTGCTCTTGGTTACGTATTGTTCTTGCGGTGCACCATCATCTTACATATAGGATAGACATGCTCTATGGGCACTGATGTTTACTAGTTTGGTACATCGTCAAAAGTCTGAAAGAATCAGTTTAAGTTTTATTCCCAAATGCAAGAATTTAGTTTATGTTGGGTGGAATGTGTGTAGTTCTCCATGTCTGTTGACATTTCGTGACAGTTTGCTTATTAATTCACCCATCCTCCCATGCATTGCTTGATCACAACTGTTCTTTTGTCTCAAACTTGCACCACTGGTATTAGTTATTTCCCAAAATTTGGACATCTCAAATTCAACCCTATGCCACATTAAGTCATGCCATGGTGGTAAAATTGTATTTTTTTATGTTCAAACAATGCAACTGCATCTCTGATCTTTATGAAACTAGTAAAACTTTGTGTTTTCCCTAGGTTTCTTATTTAAGCATTATTTCTTAAGAAATGCTCAACTACATTTGGTACTTTCATTCTTGACTCATTGATGCACAGTTTTAGAGGATCTTTTTGGCTGGTAATGCTTTAATAAGTTATTTTATCGGGATGGATAGCATAGATATAAGGGGCACTTTGTATTCTATAATTGCTCATTATGAACTGTGTTAGGAATGTCTATTTTTTAGTTTTCATGTTATATTTATTTTTGGGTGACATGTACTGGATCCCATGTATGTTTGGATCATTAGTAAAGTCATATTTGTGGTGTTCACATTAGTACGTAAACTGATAACCGACCTAGCTCACACCAAAGAATATCCTGTACTGTTCCTTTGCAACTACTGTTGCCGAGACTGTTTGAATCCTACACCTTTGCACCTTGATAATGACTGAATGCTATCTAATACTTTTGCATAGTATACAACTTAGTTGGCTTTATGCTATAGAAATACATTCTTTTATTGTCCTAGCGACGTGGCCACATTACCCCCTATGCCTGAGCAAAATAATAGAGATCAAGACATTGTTATTGATTATATATGATGAAATCTAGAAGTTCCTTGTTTCCACTCTAACAAACATTAATGGAGTAATGTGCCATTAATTTTTTGGTTATTGCTTTTGATGTTATCTTATTTTTCGAATTACTAAATATTTAATTTCTGGATTGCCAGTTGTTGAACTTGGAGTTAGACAATGGATCTGGAGACAGAGAATCGTCTTGCTTCTTTGCTAATTGAAGAGGCGCGGAGATTGCAGTTAGAGGCTGATAGGGAAGGTGTTCATGCATATCTTCGAAAACCTAATGTTAGGCATCGTCCAAACTCACGGTTCCTCACAGCCACAGTTCACGGAGTTCAGCAAGGTCAGCATTGTGCAGCTGTATTTTTAGTTTATTGAATCATTGTTGTCACTCTTTTTATATATTTTCTATGTTTTTGGAGGAGGTCCTGTGGAACAAATCAACATTAGAAAAAACAATTGAGTCATGTAATCCTGTAAAAAATGAACTTGGCTCTTGTGAGTATAGTGACCTTCCGATCTTGGGGAAGAAAGTATACTGGCCATCTGGATCCACGTCACCAGTTTTTAATGACATGAGTTATCAACTTAGAAAAGAACACTTTAGTCACATAAAAAAAATTGAACTGGGCTCCTGTATTATATTGACCTTATGTTCTTGGGCAAAAAGTATACTGGCCCTATTCACTAATTTTTTAATGACATCAAGTAGCATGTTCGACATTGTTCTTAGTTGAAATATGCTGTTTGTCCTGCAGCAAACCGTGTTGTAGAGGTCAATGAAATGTGGCGTGCCAGGGAAAAGGAACTGGAGTTGGAGTCAAAGATGAAAAGCAGAAGTAACGACCGTGATGATTTTAGAGGCGAGAAGCGCAAAAGTGAATTGAGAAACCATAGCTCCAGCTCAAGGGTTGAACAAGAAGGGACCACTTATAATAAATCTTACTCAGACCAGGAGGATGGTCTCAGGGATGATGAGATTGAAAGATTTCTTCATTCAAGGTCAGTTAGAATATTCATTTATTTTCTTCTATGCGAGAAATATCCATTTCTTTCATGATGTAACACCTGTCATATAATATTAATTTTACTCCTCTGTTCTTATATGAAAAATTGCGCAATCTGTGTGTCTCTTTGATAATGCCACATTATCTGTTGATGAGTGCTGGTATCCTAGGCCTTGTTTAGTTCCCTTCAAAGTTCCAAGTTTTTTCACTCTCTCTCCATCACATCAATTTTTGGACGCTTGCATGGAGCATTAAATATAGGTAAAAAAAATAACTAATTATACAGTTTAGTTGGAAATCACGAGATGAATCTTTTGAGCTTAGTTGGTCCACGATTGGATAATATTTATCAAATAAGACGAAAGTGCTACTATTCATCGGGTTGAAATTTTCTTCAATCTAAACAAGGCCCTATTATGTGGTATATTTAAATTTATTTATGCTGCAAACGTTTCTGTCTGTTAACTATTTTCCTTGGGTTACCTATCAGCATATTGTTGCTGACATATTTATTGTTGTTGTTCTGTTAGGGTGAAGCGAGGACGTGGGACCATTGGTTCTAGGATGGACGAGCCTGGTCCATATCTTGATTCTTTGCCCCGTCATCAGGACAACGTACCTAGTCCTGACATACGTGTGGAAGAAAAATGGGAACGCGGAGTACAAGGCCCAGAGAAGGATTCATTTTTGAGATCCAAGTCTCCTGATGGTCATTGGCATAAGGATACTTTGGATGGAAGGGCATCAAGCTCTGAACCACTGAGTAAAAAGGAAAAGAAAAAGAAGTCGGAGAAAAAAGATAAGAGAGAGAAAAAGAAGGAAAAGGACAAGAAGAAATACAAACATCGCCATCACCGCAATCACAAAAGCCGAAGACGAGAGTGAATGAGTGATGTTGCCTGCTAGCATAACAGAAAAATGTGCGCAACGGTTGTGCCCTGAAATGAGCTAGCAGATTGTTGCTGTATCTTGAAACCTGTATTGTATGGAAATCTCGATATTGTGTAGAAATGGACTATGTTTCTTATAATACAGTGTTGTGATGTCACAGTTTTTTAAAGTTTTGTCACTTTGAAGTACGGTGAAAACAATACGGATATTTTTCCGACGGGGACTGAATTCGTTTAGAAGGGTTCAGATCTATCCCTATCCGAGTCAACATCCGATATCGTATCCGAATAGTTAAATCACATATTTATAATGTCGATATCTAATCGTATACTCTCCGGTATGGTTGATACTATCCGTATTTAAATCCAAATCCAGACAGAAATACAAAAACAAATGTAATATTAGCATGGTTAACATCTCAAGGTGTTTAGTTTTTTTTCCCCTTTTGTTGATTGATCATCTGAGTCTGTTCTTCAAGCACGTGAGTTTCTTAGTTGGGGTTTATAGCTGAATAAACCTGCGTAAACAGATTAGTGCACATTTTCTATGATCCATCTGGCTACGAAGTTACTTGTCAGATTCATTGAACATAGCTTCAACAGTTGGCTTGAAATGACTATATGATGACTGAAATGAAAGACGATTTATGAAATCTTGCAGTTCCTACCAAAATAGACCTAAAAGCATGGATCATTCTTTGTTTGTTTTTTTTAACCCAAGTTCATATTGTTCATCGACATGAATCAATTACTTAGGCTTTTGGAATTCCATCTTTTCCAATTTTCCAATTTCTGAATCGATGTTCTTTCAGAGTTCAGATAGGCTTTTTATATGTAGTGTCTTCTTCAGAAACAGTTCGTGGGAATGCAGAGCGCATGGTGTTAGGTTGCAGTACAATGGCTAGCAGAATTGGAGCCAGTGTCGGGATTTCAGAAAAAAAGATGCTCACATCAGTAGAAACTGGAGTCCCCAGACCATTTTCAAGAACAGAAAAATATTAAATATGCCAATTCAATTTTGAATTATTTTACAGGACAATCTCTTGACGTATACCACTCAAAGTACATCACATGTTCTTGTGTGACTGCACAAACACTTGCAAAATGATCACAATTCACAATGAAAAATCCTAGAAACAAAAGAAAGTCATCCTCCAGTTCTTAAGTCCGAAGCCATCCAATCTATGTTCTCTGTACAGTATAATGCTGTGTATGAAATGTACTGGGACGAAAAATACACTATCTGCAACAAGAGACAGATCATTTGATAAAGTCATAAGAAGGCTTAGAAGCAACAAGGAGAAAGAAACATAGTATAGTGCCTTCGTGTTTATTGCCTTGAAAACAGCACAGTGAAATGAATTGGCCGTGAAAGAATGCTCAAGCTATAATGAAGTCATCTTTTATACAACCACTGGACTGTGGCAGAAACCATCAAATGCACAATTGCACTGTCTGAAATGTAAAGATTGTCGCAGCACATATGTTGAAACTAGTTTATATCCAGGAGTAGCGATTTCAGCTACTTCCACTGGAAATCAGAGGTGAATCAGGATGCAAGAGATTCAATAAACACACTGCGCATGTAGAGGTGATACTGTCCCAGTCCTTACACTGAAAGCAATACTTATGTTTTTTTTTTTTTTTTGAGGAAACAAAATATGGTGTTCTTTAGCCTCGGAAGCGTAGTAGCTAACTAATATTGGCTTCGGTAAATAATTTGGACACTTCATTACCAACGCAAAGGTTAATTCCCATCAATTGGATTTGGCGATAAACAAGAATAACTGACAATACGATGAATAGAGGATTCCCTAACTGTACAATTTTATTTTGTCCTCATGAACCACACCTGATCACGAGTAAAGGAATACCCAAAAATCATGTAAGTAGCATTCCCGTATGACAAATGACACTACGACAGTACATGATCATGGCATCTATTTCCGTTATCTTTGTTTCTTTGGGGAAGAAAATCATGATCCATTATTCAGCTGAACCTAAAGAGAAATGTAACATTCCACCATTAACATTTCCTCTCCCTCTTTAAGTACTATATTCGTACTAAATGGTAATCCCATCTAACAAAAACATTTCTAATGTCAGGATAAAAAACAGAAGAGCTGTGAACAAAAACATGCACATTCCTCCATTGCACAAACTTGCGCAAGAAAAAGGTTTAAAAAAGTCTGAATGATCTGCTAGTTTGCTAATCTTCTCAATTCAGAGGTAAGGTTAAGGAAGACCTGACCTGATCACTGACCTAAAATGCAGGAACGAATGAACCACCTAAGCCGGTCGAATAACTCAGCCGACAACAAATGGGCCGATCTCGCCACTGCGCATGCCGCGGGCGACCTCGTTGGCGATGACCAGGAAGGTGGACACCCAGCCGGCGAGCACCGCCCATACCATGTCCACGATGCAGGCCGCGAGCCCCCATGGCATCGTCATCGTCATCCTTGCCCCCTCTCGCCAGCCGCCTCCAAGGAGGCAATTCCAAAAACAACGTCCCTGCAAATCGTCAAGCACCAGCGAAACAACCATGGTTGAGCCGAGGAGGAGATCGATTGAATTCCGACGATTTGACTAGCTATTACAGGAGAACTCACCTCTTATCTTGCTGTCAGCACGCAAGAGTCGATGCAAGTTCCTCCGATTAGCGCCCGTTCTACGGATTCAGCTAGGATCTTACGCACCAGCAATCGGCAAGAAAAATTGCCACCACAAGAGATTTGGCTGGATTTCACTGCCTCCTCTCCTCTGCCACCTAACCCTTGTTTCCCCCTTTCTACACCTCCTGTTCTGCGGGTCACCAAAGCTAGGAAACGGACAGAGATGATCTTTGCTCTTGCTTTTGCGCCAAGAACCAATCCAACTCCGACACTTACTATTGACCCGAAATTCCACCTCCACCATGGATTCTTTGATCAGAACATTTTTTTCCCCACCAGAGAGTTAAATAGATGAGGCTTGAAGAGTCTTCCCTCCCTGGGTAAATTCCTCGTGAGCCATAAAAAAAAAATCATGATCCATTGAAAAAAGTTCATCGGACTTCGACTGTCACTGCTATAATTTATTTTTTTATCATCCATATCCACTGCCATTAGATTGGCCTCTAACGGTGTCAAACTATATGTGTGAAAAGTCAAAAATACTCTGAAGTATAAATATAGTCATTAATTTTTTTTGAGAATCTTAACAATTTCAAATGAAAAAACTCAAAACTAAAAATTGTAGATCTCGTCGAGATCTATACTCTAACGACGTTAAACTGCAGGTGTGAAAAATCAAAAATATCCTTAGATCTAAATATATCATTAATTTTTTATATCTTAACGACTTCAAATGGAAAAAACTCAAAACTAGAAAGTTGTGAATTCCGTTGAGATCTATAATTTTAATATAAAAATTATCTTTATTTAATTCCGCAAAAAAAGACAAGATTTGATATATTAATATATCTTAGAAAAATTATATCGTTTTGCGGTATTAAATGAGAGCCCTTTTACAGTACTTGAAATTGCCTCGCGTTGCCTCCCATTGCCTCCATAAAATATTAATTATCATCGAAAAGGGTACATTGGTTATTTCACGTGCCTATCACTACTCAGCCGCGCCCACTCCCCGATCCGCGCCCGACACCGTCATCCCGATCCGCGCCTGACTCGCCCTCGCGCCGGCCTGCCATCGCCCGCACTCCTGCTCTTACCCTAGCGACCGCTACCCTGCTCTCTCCCTCCCTCTAGCCGCCGCCAGCGTCGCGACGGCGGCCCAGCCGCGCCGCTGCCCCCACCCCCAGCGCGAGGGCCGCGGTGGTCGCCTCCGTCGCCGCCTTCCGCACTGCCCTGCTCTTACCCTAGCGACCGCTGCCCTGCTCTCTCCCTCCCTCTAGCTGCCGCCGGAAGCCTCGTTGCGACCTTTGGCCCTTTGGGTGATGCTATTTTCTTCATGTATTGTGCTATTGTGCTCACCGTTGTTGGATTTTGTTTCCTTTGTCCACAAGAGGAATTGCTATGGCTCACTTCCTTTGGTGCCCGTGCTGCAGCCAGGCAATAGAGAAGGCCAACCAGCAGATAGTCAATGCCATTGGTAAGCCGATTGTGCGGGGTCCCTGGTACAGTGCTTCCATTGCTGTGAATCACGTGAAGCATTCTGTCTCCTGCACTTTCCCGGTGTCGGGGCCCCAAGGAAATGGTCTTCTCAAGCTCAAGGCTATGCGCTTGGGAGGTGCGTGCTGCTAACTTCTTCACAAATCTATTCCTTATGAGTGAGTTGATTGGACTTGCTAGTATGCTAACATTTTTCTGGTGGCATGTTTATACTTGTAATAAGATATTCTTTCGAATATGTCTTTCAGTCTTTGTGCTACATTGCCGCAATGCATCGAAAAAACTGAACCAATAATTGATGGTTTTTAACATTTGGATGCAGAACGTTGAATATGACTTAGTTTTTGCATTGCATATAAAGTGTTGCAGTAGATGTGTTTGCATTAATGGAAAGGAAAACTATGATACTAATATACATCATTTGCTGACTTAGCCAATTGGTTGCATTTTTTTTATACAGTTTTGTCATGCCTTGGGCATAGCAGGTATGTTAGTCCATATGCATGACAAATGCCCCAAAATATTACTGTAAAATCATTTGTCAAGCCACATTAATCCAATAAAATAGGTTGTATAACTGATGCTATTTGGGTGACTGAACAAGTCATGTCACAATTTTATCTTGATATTCTTCAAATTTATCTTGACCTTGAAACATATAAGGATGTGTACTAGTTTCATTTATTTGGGAATAAAAATCCAAACCGATGTCTGCACTAGTGGGTACAGCGTTACCACCTACAAGTGCCCACCTGATGGACCAGTTGTAACTTGGCTGGTTACTTTTGGTTTCTGTAGCCATTCCTGATTGGTTTTTAAAATATTAGTGTTAGCTGTTGGCTACCCATGGTGATTAAAGTTCATGAAAGTTCTTATGTAGATGTAATGGTGATTATTTGCCATTTGTATATTCTGACTAATTGATTAAGTGCTTCATGTCATGTTCTTATTCTAGTAGGATGAAATCTTGTCAGAAGATTCATCTAGAAGTTAGCTTTGGCCCTGTTTGAGAATGCTTATCTGAGAGTCGGTTTTAATCTGATCAGAATTTTCTGATAAGCTGCGGTCTAATAAATCTGCAGTCTAAAAAATCTAGGTGTTTGGCAATCCTGATAGTTGTCAATAGATTCTCTATCATGAATGTAAAATGACTTATATGCCTCTAGGCTGGTAATAGATTATTTGTTGATTGATGAATGAGTGAAAGCAACCATGACAAAAAAAATTAATTATTGTACCATATAATTTGGATAGAAGTTTAAATGAATAATGGATGAGTTGACATCGTTACCATATATGGGGTCCATTATAATACAATAAAAAAATCAACCTTATCCCAACTGCCGGTTCTCACCACCGATCTCCATGGTCGCAGCGACGAGTTCTCACTTCTGTTCTTCTCCCCAGCGGCAAATCACTCATTTTCTTTCTCATCCAAATCTGATTCTTCAGCAAAAATTCCACCTAGATCAAACGTAGTACCACAGCTTCCTCCACCATGGTCTGTTACAGGGCGGCGGCAGCTTCGATTTTCGGCGGCGACGACATCCAGGAAGGAGGCACAACTCTTGTAGACATCAGATTCCGCAGCTTCGTTGATCTCCTCAGCAGGTTTGTCAACGACGGAGCCATGTATTGGCCATAGAGGGCTCTGGCCCCCCCTTGCCCCGTAAAAAAGAGAGGATATATGCTGCAGATGTGCAAGTCCGCTAGCTAATTTAGCCCACCAGGTGATTGGCCACGTGCAAGTCTACACTTGGGAGTTGGGACCTGGGCCCTGGCATCAGTCAACATGAGCAAAATAATCCACGGAGTGACCGAGACGGCGGAGGCGACGAGCCGATAGCCGAAGGTCGGAGCACCGGAGCTGTCGATGCCTCGAGCTGGAGTCCTTGGCAGCGGCAGCGGCGGCCTTCCTTGACTCGCTCGTCGGCGGTCGGCATATAAACATAGGCTGCTGTTTTAGAACATGGCAGGCTGCTGAAATTTGAAACTTCAAGTGCAAAGTGAATTTCAATAATGAAAACCTGTGCATCCTAATGAAAGCTTCATTTTTCAGGAGGAAATGTCGGATGATGATTCTTTGCTGGAGTACAGTGAAATTGTTATGAAGATGTTTGGCAGTGAGGACGACGGATTTGAGTTTTATAACAACTACGCTTATGAGAAAGGATTTAGTGTGAGAAAGGAATACTGCGAGTGGGACAACGACCACAATGAGAGGACCCTTCGGAAGTTTGTTTGCAGCTGTGAAGGTTTCCGCGCAGAGAAGGAGGTGAGGAGGGAGATCAAGAAGCGGAAAACCTGTGCCACCGCTGATCTCCGCCTTCACCGCGTCGCCGGCCACATCCACGCCGTCTAGAGATGAATCCAGGAAAATCATCGGCTGAGAAGAAGATGAAGACGGGAAAATCCATGGCTCTGAAGAAGAGCGTCGAAAGGTGCTTGGTCCCTGACTGCGTGAACTGCGTGAACGGAGTCTCTCCATGCCTCTCCCCGAGAGGGAGAGACGGCTTCAGCTGTTGCAACTGCTGGAACTGGAATCACGGTCGTCGCAATGCTTGCGTGAGCGGAGGATGTGATCTTCCTATCAAAAGGCCCAGGTCACCCAATGAGGTATGTCTGTGGAACGACGAATTTTTAGAGATCTGTTTGTAGTTGAATTGGAAACACCTATGCCTGTTTGTTTCTATGCAATCAAGTCCATAGCTCATGCATGCTCTTTTATATGATCCATTATATTTCAGGTGTGCAATCATGAATTCTGCCCTGACGATGGCCGATGCAATAAGTATCTGTGCCGCAACTGCAAGAACAATGTATCTCCATGCCTAAATCCTATCGGTGGCATCGACGACCTGTTGGCGTGGTGCTGCAACTGCTGGAGCCATGAGATCCGTAGATGCTTGAATGGGTGTCAGGACTGGAGTGATGAGGAGGATGTGTCAGACCACCAGGTATCTTCTTGCACGGCTGCATGTAATTTGTACTACACAACCCACTTCATTTGACATGTATTAAAATGATAAAATGGATGCCCATGGATTTTGCATCTCCTACTATAATGTCCACTACCAAGTTAGGAAAATGAATGGCCAATAGCTTATCATGTGCTACTATAATGCCAACATGATGGCCCTGTCTGTTTGCAATCGCCATAATGCAGGGATGTTTTTCGATTCTCGATTTTGCTAGTTCAAAGTTCTGAATCGGTGGTGAGCAGAAGCTGAGATAATCAAGGCATTTGGTGGGATTCTCGTTTTTTTCCACCGAGAATCTGTTATAAGCGGAAGCAAACAGGGCTGGTGTCCAGTAATTCTCCATGTCCTAATGTAAATATCAATTGTATTGATCAAGAGATAAGTTGTAAAATCATTAGAAGTTTAGACACATTAGAAGTCCACAATCCAGAAAAAAAACCAATTATAACCATCGCTTCCCAAAAGAACAAAATATAGGTCTATGTCCCATAAAGACCAACTTCTGTAAGTAAACTCAATCAATTCACACACCATCATGTACCAAACAAAAGGGCAATCATATAACATAATTGAACAAACTCTTCTTATGGCACATATGCAAGGAATAATCTTAGAGAACATTTAACATGGTTACTAATTTTGGAATCATAGGGAGACCTAGGATCACAAAAGAAAAACAACACAAAAATTCCAAAACCAAATCTTGGATGCATTAAGTAAAGTCTGTTAAGTTCAATCGACATTGCACACTAACATAGTCAAGATGCTTGGATCTAATAATTGAAAACTATCAAAAATAAATTAATGAAGTGTTGAAAGCTGGATAATGATATCATGACACAAGAAACAAACTATCTAACCTTTATTAGTCAATGGCCCATGTAACCGGTTGAAACCATTTTTGTAACATCACGCTCAAAAGATCCTAATGTCGAAGTTGTGTCTCCATAGATGGAGCCACCACCTATTGATGAATCTCCAAAGTTCCTTGCATACCCATTGGTTGATTGGTTTAAGTTACTGACACCACTTGATCCAACATTCCTTCCATAAACATTGGAACCTTGACCAAAGTTGCTTTCATTGGACCCATAACCAAAGTTTCTAGTACAGTAAACAGAGCAATTATTGGCACCTAGAGCAGGCACATGATGAGGGTTTCCCCAATTCACATTATTGTTCCCAATTCCACTAAGAAGGTCCCCATTTCTAAATGGCACAAAGAAATTAGAGCTTGTGGAACTAGAAGAGTGATTAAGGGCAAAAATACCCCAAAAGGTTACTAACTAGTGAGTCAAACAGTAAACCATTATTTTCATTGACTCCACCATAGCTAACATAGTTGTTGAATCCACCTGAATTTCCATTGTAATATGGATTAAGATGCCATCCACGCTGGATACCACTATTGAAGCTAGAGCCACTTTCAGTACATGGGTTCATCCATGCGTCAAAATTCATTCCAATTCCATAACTACCACCAAAAGATGGATAACCATTATTCCCACCTGATAGAAGACCAAAACATTCATCCATCCTCATTCCATAGCCACCTAATGGACTCATATTGTAATGCTGGGTATATCCATTAAGGAAGCTATTGGTTCTACCAGTTACATAATTGAACCCATTCATAGGAGAGCACATGCTAGGTCTAGGAGACGGTTCCTTAGAAATAGCTCGCTTGACCTCGACCCTCTTACCTTTCAATTTATGGAGTGTCTTGAATAATGCCCTATCCATGGCATCTTCTGAATCATACGTGATGAACCCAAAGCTAATGTAAATATCAATTGTATTGATCAAGAGATAAGTTTCACATATATCCCCAAATCTGAGACCTCACCTCCCCAACCACTGCTGTCAGCCATGGACCCTGAAAAGCAGTAGGGATCAAGACATCATGTCTTAATAAAGTTATCTACCATGTATCCATGTTTCAAATATTAGAAAAGAACAATAGAGCAAACCTCTAGTCATTCCAATGCACTGTTTATGGTTTGTCTAACTTGGGCTAACGGCTTATTTGATGGTTAAATGCAGATGGTATGATTGGCATGGCTATCATCACAGGCGCCTTTGGAGTTGTGGGTCTTGTTGCTGGTGGTATAATTGCTGCGGCTTCTTCGTCATCTAGGAGAAGATGAAGATATCTTCTCTCTTGAAGTGAATAAGAAATCAAGACGGGCAAAAGCTTGGTGACATATGATCATCACTTTTGTGCTCAGTGTGAAGGGGTGCTCACTTGTCTTTTTTCCTGTACTTTGCGCGTGAGACCAACCTTGTATTGCGTCCAAACGAGAGATAAATGTATTCTTAACAGTAGGGGATGAGGCTCAGGAACATTTCGATTGTTGTACTTTGTGTTGCTGCAGAAGATGCTGTGAGTATAGTAGAATAACAAAGTGCATAATAATACTCTGATCCCAGATCCTAGTTTCCTAGATGAGTTCATTCCTCATCGCCAATATGAAATTGCTGCACTTTACTTTCTGTGAATTTTTTGTGTGGCCTCAAAGTGTTCTGCTTAATGACTTTTTAAGCGGAAAAGGAGCTTTTCAGAACTATCCAATAAACACAAAGGAGAGAATGGTTTGGTTTATCTGAACGTGAGCTTTTCAGAACTATCCAATAAACACAAAGGAGAGAATGGTTTGGTTTATCTGAACGTGATATGGACCTTTTAAAATCTTGTAAAGAATGGATGCATATGCATGAATGCATCAGAATATTTTCGGTCTTTGTACATGTTCTCTGATGAAAGTTCTTTTTTTTGGTGGTTGCGGATACACATTCTACACGTCTTTCCCAACAAAAGCAGGTTGTTTTAATTTTAATCTTCACTCCCTATCAAGGTCAGCAGTAAGTCCTTGTAATACTCGGAGGTGTCATCAACAATGTCGCTGGTGACCGTGGTCTTGAACCTGACCTTGTATTCCTCTTTGATCTTGTTCATGCCGATCTCGGACCCTGAGATGATCGCCCTGGTAAGTGTGTCCTCATCCGTTCCAAATCCTAAGATGGAGTATCTAATAGCCTGACGAACAAAGTACATGTTGAACACCGGCAATTCAAAGCCCATCAACAAGGTTGACAATCTTTCCATCCCAAGTTTACCTTTATAAAGTGCTTCTCCGGCGACGTTATGGCTGGCATTGCCAGCTGAGGCTATCTCGCTCGTGTTACCTTCTTGAGCGGATGACGAAAAAAAAACTATTAGTATTGCATTTATAGAGTTACCATTTTACCCTTTATAAAAAAAAACTACGAGAATGGAATTACCGTCCAGTCATAATCCCCACATTTGCGGAGGCAATGGAAGGCGATTTTTGCGCATATGTCCCACCGATCATAGACACATCAATCGCCTCCCATTGCCTCCATCCCATTGCCTCCCACCTTTGTTGCCGTCGGATTAGCCGCTCTCGGTCGATGTCAGCCATCGAATTTTTTTCCAATTATTGTAAAAAAAATTAGAGTTTAATCTGATGGCAGTAACATGGAGGATAAAAATAAAGTTAGAATAGTGATGTTAAAATCCGCTGAATTTTTTTTAAGGTCTCACCAAAAATTACGATCTTTTTTAACGAAGATTTGGGCTTGAACAAACGTTTGGTTCAACCGTCACCATCATCCAACCTCTCCCTCTTTCCCACCCGTTCTTTCCTCTCCAGTCACCACCTCACTCCACGTCTCCTCGGCCCCTCCCGCGCTGCTCACTGCCCACCGACACTTCCCCCTCCGCCGCCATGGACCGCGGCTCGTCTGCCTCCGACGAGGACGACGACCTCGAGACCTTCGTACCGCAGAACCACGCCAAGCCCCCGTCCCCCTCCGCCCGCTCCCGCTCGCCGCCCTCCTCCTTCAGCGTCGCCGCGCTCCGCCCGGCGCTCCCCTCCTCCGCCGCCTCCCTCGGGCGCATCCTCTGGTCCCGCCGCTACCTCGTGCTTTTCGTCTCCCTCCCACTCCTCTTCCTAATCCTCTTCGTCTCCTTCGGGGGTGCGACCTCCCTCCGCCTCCCCTCCGCCGCACCCGCCGCCGACCCCGCGGCCTCCCGCATGCGCGAGGCCGAGCTGCACGCGCTCTATCTCCTCCGCTTCCAGCGCTCCGGCCTCCTCAGCCTCTTCAACCGCACCGCTGCCCCCACCAACGGCTCTGCCCCCGCCCCCATCTCGCTCTCCGATCTCCAGTCGGCGCTCGAGAGCCAGATCAAGATCAACCGCGAGATCCAAGCGGCGCTCCTCTCCTCGCACCGCTCCGGGTCCGGCAATGCGACCGACGACGGCCTGGATCTCGATCTCCCCTTTGCCGGGTGCAGGAAGAGGGAATTGCCGGCCAACCGGCGGACCATTGAGTGGAACCCCAAGAAAGACCGGTTCCTCTTAGCCATCTGCATCTCCGGGCAAATGTCCAACCACTTGATTTGCTTGGAGAAGCACATGTTCATGGCAGCACTTCTTGGCCGTACCCTGGTGGTGCCCAGCCAGAAGATGGATTATTCGTATGATCGGGTGCTTGATATCAACCACATTAATGACTGCATTGGGAGGAAAGTTATGATCACCTATGAGGAGTTTGTGGAGAAGAAGAAGAAAGTGGCCATTGATCAGTTCATATGCTACGCAGCCTCGCCTCCATGTTTCCTTGATGAGGACCATATTAAGAAGCTGAAAGGACTGGGGATTTCTCTGGGCAAGATTGAGGCAGCCTGGCCAGAGGATGCGAAGCTGAAGGAGCCAAAGAAGAGATTTGTTGGGGATATTACACCAAAGTTTTCGACAGAGGCTGAGGTCCTTGCCATTGGCGACATGTTCTATGCTGATGTGGAGGATGAGTGGCTGAATCAACCTGGTGGTCCATTGGCTCACAAGTGCAAGACTTTGATTCAACCAAGTAGGCTCATACTGCTCACTGCTCAACGCTTCGTCCAGACTTTCTTGGGAGGAAACTATATTGCTTTGCATTTTCGACGGCACGGATTCCTTAAATTCTGGTGAGATACACAAGATCTTTTAACCTGCTGAACATTATCTATTTGTGAATTGTGGATTTTGTGAGACAAACATATTATAGTGGCTGCATTTACATTTTATAAGGTTATGCTTGATAGGCTCTTGTAGTAGATGGCTTCATCCTTTGTTACACATCTTGGGAATTCTAGGCTAGTCATGGTCATATCCTCTTTTGGTTATTCCATGACTGCTGTTCCTTTGGACAGTGCAATTGGTGTCTCCTTCTGTGATGCACATACAAAACTAGGCACTTGTTCTGACAAAGAATGGTTGGAGTTGGTTCTAGATGCTTCTCTCAGATCTAGGCAAAATATACTGCAAGTCAGCATCTGACATCTGCACAGTTGATCAAACTATTTTGTGCTTGGTTAATAAAGCTATTCAAGGAACTGAGGAAGTGCCTGCTTAATAATGAATTTACCATACAAACTGTATGATAGAGTAATATATTCCATAGCTTACTTTCATTAGTTATTCCCAGTGATGTTGAGTGATGGTATCTGCTCTAGCATTGACTATTGCATTGAAACACTATCCTTGGTCTTGTAAGTTAACTTTATTTTCTTGGATAATTCTACATAATGTGCAGTTGCTGAGAAGTGTTAAGGCATTCTTGTTACATGAATAATTCAATAGTTTGACCCTTGGAAATAAGCGTAGTTGTGTACTGTCACGATGCCTGAACTAGTCGCAGCATTTTTTGTCCTTAATTTTCTTTGATGGGGTCTTTTAAACGGTCATATTGTGGTTGAACATTTCTGACAAACTGATCTTGATGCTTATGGCCTGTGACTGACAACAGAGTGGTGCTACATTCAACAATCTATAACAATATTCCAAAAAATCAATAACATTATGGAAACATCTATTAGTCACATTTTGCTTGTCACAAGGGGTCGCCAAAGCTCACAAGTAGCTCGGCTCGGGTTTTAGATCGTCCCATGTCTCGACCAAAAAAGGAAACTCAGCAACATAACTGCCCAATTTTGAACTGGTAGCTGCTCTTTGTTTCCTATGCCACTGGTTTATCAAGTTGATAATAAAGTTTGACTAGATCAATTCAGCAATCAATGGCTTACAGTGACTCAAAAAGGGCGTACCCAATGCAGAGAGCCCCCGCAGTGACTCAAGAAGAAATAAATTTCAATAGCAGTAGTTACACACAATAGTCATGCGTTGCTGGAATGTCACTATGTCAGTATGTTTAATCTCTTGTTTGTCAAATTATTTCATGAATAAATTATAACTGACCTTGCATGCCAATCAAACTTATTTGATACTGATCTCAATCAGGCCGTCTTCTGTGGCTCATAGTTTCATAACCTATTAAGCATCTTTATTTGCTTTATCAAAAGCTAAGAAAATCTTATTTCTAGTTTTATTTGGTTATTTTAATCAGGTTGAGTGGTGTGAATTGAATATGTTATTATTTTTTCCTTGTTATGTTAGATATACAGATATATCATCTATGCCTTGAATGTTATTTACTGGCACGGTTATTATGTTCTTAAGATTATACTATAATTAGCTACCAATGTATAAGTTATATGTATGCAACTGCATGAAGCTAGTACCTGGTACATCACAACTACAAAGTGATCTTGTTGGTATTTGGATATAGCTTGTTGGAGCTGGACATGATATTCAGCACTGAATCTTGGGACTTTGTATGGTGATACAGCTTAGTTGGACATGAACTTGCAATGATTTTTCCCTATTTGTTGGAATACATAAATATATAGATAGATTAATGATCTATGCCTTAGAGGTACCTCATTCATTATGTTATTTGCTGTTGCTTGTGGTGGCACAGTTGTTGGAGACTTAATTTTTGTGCTACAATTAGCTGCCTATGTACTGTGTCGTAATGGTATGAAACTAGTACCCAGTGCACATAAAAGAATATTGTTGGTATTTCGATATTAGCTTGGTTGGAGATGACATTTATCACATACTCTGAGGAATGTGTAGTGCTATTGCTAGTTAAGTCTTTGTGGTCTGTGCATCATTTGCAGTTAACCCTGTGGATAATATTATTGTGGGACAATTGACTAATTTTCTCTTGATGTTCTTGTAGTAATGTGAAGAAAGAGAGCTGCTTCTTCCCCATCCCTCAGGCGGCAGAATGCATTCTGCGAATCGTTGAGAAGGCTAATGCACCTGTGATATATTTATCTACCGATGCTGCTGAGAGCGAAACAAATCTTCTGCAGTCCTTGGTTGTATTCAACAACAGACAAGTCCCTCTTGTGAAGAGGCCAGAGCACGACAGCTCTGAGAAATGGGATGCCTTGCTACACCGAAACCACATGGGCGGAGATGTTCAGGTACATATATGGTCTTATGTAGTTTCTCATCTTGAGTGTGACAGCTTTACTAAACAACAATATGCTTATTCAGGTTGATGCGATGCTTGACAAGACGATCTGTGCACTATCAAACATATTCATAGGATCATCAGGGTCCACCTTCACGGAGGACATCTTCCGTCTGCGGAGGGGCTGGGGATCGGCGTCGCACTGCGACGAGTACCTCTGCCAGGGTGAGCTGCCTAACTACATAGCAGAGCTAGACTAAGAAGGCAACTTCCTAGGAGGATCGATAGCTGCAATTTTCCCCCACCATGTCCATATGTTCTGTAAAGAATTGGCGGTGTGTACATCTAGTGTGATTTGTGGTAGAGTGGTCCCTGTATCAGGGTCGTCTCCATTGATTTGATCGGTGTAAATTCTTACACAGGTAGGGAATACAAAGATCTTTGATTTTTTCTCTTTGCTGTCGTTTCTTGTCTGTGCAGTATTTAACCTTTAGATGACGCTGGTGCAGCGTTCTGGTTCAGTACTAATTCTTGACTTGCATTGTTTTAAAACCTTGCTGTAATTGGTGCACTGGAACTTGCATAATGTCATGTTGAGTCATGTGTAAATCATCATATTGTTTTTTTTTTTTTGAAGCAAAAAGTAAGGAAAGGGTGGGGGATCTGAACAACGCAGGCCCATAGGTCTGCTGATTCACTACAAAGGCCCCAAAGACTCCCGTCAATGTATAGTGCACGGGCCGAGATTCCAGGGTTCGCTTTGCACGGTTCAGAAGCGACCGGGGGGAGGCCCGGAGTTCCCGATCGCCTCTCGGGCTCGGACTAACGAGCGGGGAGCTATCGCAGCCGTCACCCCTGCGCTAAAGAGGGTTTGACGTGTGCAAGCTACACCTTGTGCACTTGCATTTCTGAATAGTAAGCTTAGCTAGCAAAAGCAGTCGGGGGTGAACATTCTAGAGAAGAGGTGGAGATGGGAGGAAGTTAAAACGCAACCCGTCGCGCGATAAGGCCAGCACTTGACCCTGCCGCTACCAGGGTCATGGTGCCCCGGTCCCGATGTAGCTACATCCTTCGTCTTGCCTCCGTTTCTCCGGTCCCCGTCACTTGGCCTACCTGCTTGCTCAGTTTTTTTTTTCTTGATCCTATTCGCTGAAATTTATCTTATGTTAAAATATTGTAAAAGATATATATTTATCTACTGAAAAATACTGCTGAAATAGTGTAACAAAACGTGACCGGCCGCATGGACGGGAAAGGAGAGGGCACGGGGGTCGTGCCGTCACGCTACAGCGTGACAGACGCAGAGAGTTTGCGATGGAGATGCTGTGACGCCTTCGAGGGCAGAAATGCGGGCGTTGGCAGTCGCTAGCTGCGCGCGGTCGTCAACGGTCAGAAGTGGCGTGCGATGTGTTGCCTGCGGCCTGTGATTGCCGTTGTCAGTCGCTGCACAAAGCCGATAGTAAGTTTTTCGCTCTCTCTTCATCACATTAAATCTTTGATGCATGTATGGAGTATTAAATATAGATAAAAAAATAACTAATTATACAGTTTGATTGTAAATTACGAGACGAATCTTTTGAGCCTAGTTAGGCCATGATTAGACAATAATTGTCAAATACAAACGAAAGTGCTACAGTGCCAAATACTGATTCCTAACCTCAATCTAAACGAGGCCTTAGATTGATGAAAAATTTGGATGGTTTGGAGGAATTCTGGAAAAATTTATGAGAAAAAACACTATTCTGGATAAAAAAAAAACGGATAAGTCGGATTTAAGGACAAGCCGTAATTTTGATGGATGGGCAAATGTTTGGGAAAATGCGGAAGCACATGTTTGGGAAAATGCGGAAGCACCTTTGACTCTTTGTTGTTGCACACTTGAAGTCGTCAGCGCTCACCAGTGTCTATTGAAAGCATGACAAGTACTCCGTACAGAAGTAGGAGTACGCCTATATGCCATGGTGAATTGCCGGTAGGCGGCAGCTGAGTTCGCGAGCGCGTGGAGCGGCCGGCGGCCGGCGACCAGACCACGTCAGCCCAGTAGGCTGTGACCGGCTGGGGATATCCGTCATATTCGCTTGGCTGATAAGTCATGGTTGAAAGTATTGTTGGCTGATTTATTATGAAAAAAAATATTATTCATTAGTTAAAAAAGTATGGCTTATAAGCTAAGCGAACGGAACACCGGTTGACGATCGATTAGTAGGTGTACCTATCAGGATATCGCCGTGTGTATATAAATGTATGCATTGTCTTTGTACGCCGTTCGAAGAAGATAGCTCGGGTATTGGTCTCCGGATGCATCGACATCGTGTTAATATACTCTACTCTATGGACGCATCGACATCGTGTAAATATACTCTACTCTATGTCACCTTAGTTCCAAATTATATTTATATATTTATAGATAATTAATTTTTATTACATATAGATATATAGACATAGCATATTTCTACATGTATAACTAATGATATATATTTGTATATACACTTTGAAAAGTCAAAATAAATTATAATTTAGGGTCATTTTACGGTGCCAGCTGTTTGCTCCTAGCCGGAGTTGCCTGCCCTAAACAGGACTCCCACATGTTCGATTTTAGATGTCTGAGGCCAGGATTAGATCGCTGACATGCATCTACCTGACATGGTGTGAGATCCAGCGGAACGAGGCCTAATGCTGTAGCACCGCAGGCTGCGGGCTGGACCGAGTTTGTGTAGCGATCGAACTTTAGCACCAAGTTAAAAGCATAGACTTAGGGAGGCCGTTAACTCCGAATCGAACCTTTTACGCGAAGCGATGATGAAAACATAAGAGAGTTAATTAACAAATGTGGTTCATTCAACATATAAAATGGGCCTTGGTCATCTTCTCGGATCAGAACGTTGCACATAGCACTCGTTTTGGAACCGGTGACATGCCGATTGCCGACACCATGCTTTCGTTAGGTACAGGATCACCATGGTCCGTGAGCATAGTAGTACTGCTGTGAAGAACGTGAGTTAGCACTGGGTGTCGGTTTACCCCTGCCTACCGCTCGCCTGCAGCTCCGTCAGTCAGTAGTGGAGATCGACTCTGGTGCCAAGAAAACAAGCAGAGTCAGTGTCGGTACGATTACGGAGAGTCGAAGACGCGTGCCAGGCTGCCGGCGTGCATGACTGGCCATTTTCGTATCCTATTTCATTTTTCAGATGTGCAAAAAAAAAAGACACTCCCAGTACTAGAAACCATATATGGTTTTTATACAAGTAGAAATACATATAACAACTACGTTCTCAATAGATAGAATCTACGGAATAATATTTTGCCCAATCACACATCTTCTGTCTCTCTCATCTACCTATCATCACTCTGTTCGTTGATATTGAAATTTAGCTTATACTGATGTTTATGCTGAAATGTTGTGAGAGAAAAACATAGTTTCATGCCTGAAAATAGTTCTGAATAAGCTCAAGCGAACACGGGGCATATCTCTTCGTCCATGTTTGGATCCCATGACAAAACTTTAGCCCTGCACTTTTAGCCTTTTTTTACCATGAGGATCTAAATAGGGAGGCTAAAAGTGAGCAAATGACTAAAAACTGAGCTAAAATCTTTTGCTGCCAAAGATACCCTAAACTGAGCTAAACTCCCTCGGGGCGGACGTTGGACGTCTCATACCCCTTGCCGCTCGCATGCATGACTATGCATGAATAATTAAATGAGGGTAAATCAGTTATTATAGATTAGAGAACTAAAGTTTAGCCCATGGATTCAAACAGCCTAGCAGGACTAAAGGTTAGGGGCTAAACTTTAGTCCTTGGACTAGTGATCCAAACACTATCTTTGTCTTTTGGTTTTCGTGTAGACATGATTTCTTATTAAGAAGTTATTTCTTTCTCTCTCCTCAATAAATTGCTTGTCATATTAGCAAAATACTTAGGTAAGTTAGGACAATTAATGCAAGTGGAAAATACGATAGTTTTTACCCTAAGGGCCCTTTTGATTGTAGGATAGGGAAAGGAAAATCTCAGGAATTGAGATGACATACTTCTCTAATCTATGGGAATTGAAAGTAGATGAGATGGCGAGCTTAGGTGAAACAAAGGAATAGGCTGCTGCTCCCATTTTTTTCAAATCTGAACTGCACGGCACTGAAAGCGAAACCTGGCCGTCGTTGTTCTCACCGGCCATGCCGAGCGGGTTCATCATCGCGTCCTTCGCTCCCAGGGCTGTGTTGACAACCATGTGCTTGGCCCCCGAATGCACTGAGATCGAACCCCCTTCTGGCAAGTACTGGTAAAGATGGAGAAGTTAATAATTACTAGTATCACGTGCATCTCACCTGCTGCAGGAGGGCGCCGGTCAGCCTGTTCTGTTGGCTATAAGATAGAATAGTATTTTTCTCTCATACTAAACTAGTCAGCAGTAAATAATCCACAATCGTTTACGACGAAACGAACAGGCTGTCCTTGCAAGCCACCACGGTGTCCTTGGCATACTGCGCGGCGCCGGCCGCCTAGTGCCTGGCGACCTCAACCCGGTCTGCTGCGCGCCGTCGCGGGCGCGGTCTCTGGCGGCGCCGGACGCATCGGATGCGCTGCCCCTGGCCTCGTAGGCCTTCTCCCTGGTAACCTCCATGTTGTCGTGGCCCTTGTCCATGGCGCGGCCAGCGGTGTCGGAGGCTATCGCTCAGTCAACGAACAATATTTTTCTCCCACACCAAATTAACCAATAGTACTTTTAGTCATGGCTTATCAGCCAAATAAGCCCAAACGAATAGGGCGTATGTCCTTGGCTCGGTACACCCTGTCCCTGGTCGCCTCCTTGGACCAGGCCGTGGGAGAAGATCTACAGGAACAAGCCTGCGCATTACCGGAATAAACGTGCTTTATCGCCGAGCAGAAAAAGAACGTGCCAAACATGTCGCGCGCGCGATTTCTTCGCTCAAGAAAAGTTTCAATCAAGTCTAAGCTCATGCCGGAAAGTCGGCTTATTCGGCTTCTTTTTTCAATCGGAACAGTATTTTTCTCTCACAATAATTCAGCTAGAACAATGTTTTCAGCCAAATTCAGCCAAGCGAACGGGGTCAGAAATCACCTATAGGACTCCAATCCTATGGAAGTGTTCCATAGCTTTTCTTATGAACCAAAGGCTAGGAAATGAAAAAAAAATTAGGGCATGTTTCGACGGGAGAAATGTAAAACATAGGAATGGAGAAAAACATAGAAATAGTAAAGGAATAGAGTTGTAAGACAGAGGATTGAAAAATATAGGATTTTTATAGGAATTGGTGTTTAAAACACAGAAATACTGATCACATGGGAATCTATTGGTTTGTACTAACCATGGTTGTTTAGAGCAAGTAAGAGCTAACTACTTTAAAAAGTGACATATATGAGTTGACGTATTACCCTATTCGCTTGATCATTTCTATGGTTTATAATTTGGTTGATGTTGTTTTACTATGAGAGAAAAATATTGTATCACGATGGATACAATCAAGAGAACATGGTGTTGATCAGTGAGTGAGAGGACACGCGAGAGCCACTGGAAAGATTTGCATGAGGTAGGAGCTAATTTTTTCATTCCTTTGAAAGTACAGGTGTAGTCGCCTTCGCTCCGGAATAGTTTCTGCCATTTCATTTGGGCTACGTTTAGTTCGCCCGAATCAGCGCTGTCAAATACATTGTAGCTATATAGGTACAGTAACGTTTTGTTTTTAGTTGATAATAATTGTCCTAATTAGACTGAAAACGTTCGTCTCACAAAGTACAACCAAACTGTACAATTAGTTTTTGATTTCGTCAACATTTAGTACTCCATGTATGTACCGCAAGTTTGATATGACGAGGAATTTTCTTTTTGCATAGTGTCAAAGTTGGAAATTTGGTGGACTAAACCTGGCCTTGATCCAAACGCTGCCACAGTAGAAAATACTATAGAAACTTGCACTGTTTTTCCTCGCACCGGAATGGACCGGTCGATCCCACCAACAGTAGAGCTGTGGAGGCGATCTGGCGCGGCCCCGCCGCTTCCCCCACCCCATGTGCGGCTTCTCGTCCGGTCTGCATCCCGCGGCACCCAGCCCCACCGACCGCACTGATTGACCGCCAGTCCGATACACTCCACGCTCTCCTCTCCACACCAGGCCAGGCCGCCAGGGCCCAGGGCCAGCCAAGCCACCACGTACGCATCCATCCATCTCGTCACTCGTGTCGCCGCCCCTCCACAGGGCGGGCGGCGAAAACCATGGCAACCCATTGTGCTCGTGTCGTGTTCTCGCGTGCACCAAGCAGAGGTGAGACTGAGAGGTTGGGCTTTGGAGGCAGCAGGCCTGCCGGGCGTGTGCCTTGCTGTACTAGCGATGCTGCTGCTGATCACGTCTTCGTCACGGCAGCACTGCTCTACTACTACGCCCCTGTTTAATGGGTGGAAAGTTAGAAATTTAGCTACCGTAGCACTTTTGTTTTTATTTAATAATTAGTGTTTAATCATGGACTAATTAGACTCAAAACATTCGTCTCGTAATTTTCAATCAAACTGTGCAATTAGTTTTTTCGTCTATATTTAATGCTCCATACACATATCGCAAGATTCGATGTGATGAGTACTATAGCACTTTTTAGAAAAACTTTCGCGAACTAAGCTAGGGTGCCTGTGGAGTTGTGGTTGATTGTAGCAGAGCGTAACGTCAGCAGGATGGCAACGCCATGATCAGAGACTAAATAATTAATTATTACACGCGGTGCACACTGGAAAGAAATAATGATGCAAACCGGCCTGACGTGGTATAGAGATTCTAGATTAGTACTCCTCGCAAAGCAACACTGTTAAATCTTTTGGATCGACTAGGAGTAGATCAGTGAGTATTTAGTCCATTCGGTATGAAAGAACTAGAACACATGGATCCAGAGAGAATGAGAGAGGAGAAAAAGAGAGGTACAGATCGTCGGGCTTGGTGGACGAGCTCGAGGAGTCCATGGCATCGGTGTCAGTGGCGGTGTGGCAGTGACGGTGTAGAGGTGGCGAAGTCCTGGCGGGGTGGAGCTACGGCGGTCCGGTGGTGCTTCCCGCTGCTGGCAGTGCCACCCTCTGGATCGGATTAGGGTTAGGACCGTGGGGCTGTGGCGGCGGTGAACCTCGTACTGAGAGCCGTTTGCCCCACCTCCTCTTTATAGGCACTGTACGACGAGGGCCCACCAGCCACTAGATGGCTGGACGTCCCCGATCAGGACGCGGTCAAGGGATCCGTCTCGACCATTGGGTCAAGACGGATGAGATCAATTCTAACATTCTTTCCCTTGATCTCAACTCATACTTTAACTTTAAACTTTGACTTTAATCCCTTTCACTTTTATTTGTTCCATCACGGATTAGTGCATAGAGCATGCTTCATCGTCACGGTCAATCGCCGATAGACTTAACAGCTACAATACATGTCTCTGTTCTGAAACAGATTCTTTAACTTTTAGGCTCTTTATTGTCCGGAAATCATAGGCTATACCATAAACCCATGTCGACTGTGTGTTCTCCAAACACACTGGATGGTAAGCCTTTTGTACGCGGATCCGCAAGCACTTGCTTGTTACTTATATGTTCAATACTTTTAGTATGATTCCGGACTTTCTCCTTCACAACGTACAACTTTAACGTCAATGTGTTTGGCAGCACACTTGACCTGTTGTTATAGGAGCGAACTACTTAAATGGTTATTGCTGTTGTATACCATTATCAATTCCGGGTGTAAGTTCTTTTAATCACTTCGCCTGTCCTTAAGCCTCATAACAAGCTATATTGTGTGTATGCATCTTTGATGACACCATAACTGTTTCTTTGGAGCTTTTCCACAATAAAACTCCAACTGTGAGTGTTAGCTACTATGTGAGTTTCACTAAACATTTCGCCAAAATTTAACATTTATACCCACAACTATTTGAGAGTACTTATTCTTTCTTACTCACCATGAGGCTTATAAATTTTTGTACAATTACAAAACATTCTCAACTCTATTTCAGTGATCTATATCTGGACTGGACTTCTACCAAAAACATCCCGGATACATAAACTGTGTCGGGGTAAGTTCTTGCTTATAAGCATTCAGTAAGCTTCCAAGAGCTGAAGCATATAGGACGTCCATTTGATCGATCTCATATTTATTCTTGGAACACTGAAAATTCCAAAAACTATTACCCTTGACTATAGGAATAGGCGCAGGTTTATTCACATATATACTTTATTTCTTTAGAATCTTCTCTAAGTATACACTTGAGATAGTTCTAATACCCCTTTTCCTTTTACCTCGGTAAGTTCCAATTCATGGAACAAATGATGCTTTACTAAGATCATTCTTATTGAAACTTGAGGACAAGAACTGCTTCTTCTCCAACAGTAGATTAACACCACTACTAGCGAGTAAGGTGCTACCCACATGCAGGATTAGGAAAATAAATTTCCCATGTTTAAACTTTGCATAAATACAATTGTCCTCTACATTCTCTTTAAAACCCAAACTTTCTTATTGTACTGTCAAACTTCAAGAACCACTGTCTTGAAGCTTACTTTAATCTATAAATGGATTTCTTTAGGCAACATCCCTTTACGTTCTTTTCCTTCCATGACAAAATCTTTTTGAGTTATGACATGTAAACTTTTTCATACAAATCCCCATTGAGGAATGTGTCTTTACATCTTTCTGATGCAACTATAAATCGTAATGTGCCACTAATACCATTATGATTCTAAAAGAATCCTTACATGCTCATTATAATCTATTCCTTCTCTTTATGTAAATCATTTCACCACAAGTGGCGCTTTAAAGCTTTCCATATTCCCTTTGGATATCTTTCTATATTCCCTTTAGAGTCACATTTATCTTGTAGACCCATTATAGCCTACTATTTTGGCTTCATTAGAAATTTCTTCTAAGTCCCAAACATCATTGGTATTTATCGATTTCATTTCATCTTCCTTTGCTTCTTGCCATTTAGACGAGTGAGCGCCTCTCATGGCTTTTCAAATGAGGTGGAATTATCCTCTATTTGAATTTCTTTCTTAACATTGACTTCTTAGTCACCAGAAATATCTGATTTTCTTATTCTTTGAGACCTTCTGGGGCCTCGTGGCACTTCTTTCATATGGGGCTATTGTTACTCTTCATTGCCAAAAGGCAATTATTCTATAGCCTCCTATATTATAAGATTCTTATTTACTTATTCATCTTCTTTAAGAGCTAACATCAGGTGTTATATATCCATACAACATCAACATGTATTAAGCAATTTGTTGCTCTAAACACTGTAGTGGATATGTAATCCCACTTGTCAAGCCACAATTTTTTTATACAGTTTTGTCATGCCTTGGGCATAGCAGGTATGTTAGTCCATATGCATGACAAATGCCCCAAAATATTACTGTAAAATCATTTGTCAAGCCACATTAATCCAATAAAATAGGTTGTATAACTGATGCTATTTGGGTGACTGAACAAGTCATGTCACAATTTTATCTTGATATTCTTCAAATTTATCTTGACCTTGAAACATATAAGGATGTGTACTAGTTTCATTTATTTGGGAATAAAAATCCAAACCGATGTCTGCACTAGTGGGTACAGCGTTACCACCTACAAGTGCCCACCTGATGGACCAGTTGTAACTTGGCTGGTTACTTTTGGTTTCTGTAGCCATTCCTGATTGGTTTTTAAAATATTAGTGTTAGCTGTTGGCTACCCATGGTGATTAAAGTTCATGAAAGTTCTTATGTAGATGTAATGGTGATTATTTGCCATTTGTATATTCTGACTAATTGATTAAGTGCTTCATGTCATGTTCTTATTCTAGTAGGATGAAATCTTGTCAGAAGATTCATCTAGAAGTTAGCTTTGGCCCTGTTTGAGAATGCTTATCTGAGAGTCGGTTTTAATCTGATCAGAATTTTCTGATAAGCTGCGGTCTAATAAATCTGCAGTCTAAAAAATCTAGGTGTTTGGCAATCCTGATAGTTGTCAATAGATTCTCTATCATGAATGTAAAATGACTTATATGCCTCTAGGCTGGTAATAGATTATTTGTTGATTGATGAATGAGTGAAAGCAACCATGACAAAAAAAATTAATTATTGTACCATATAATTTGGATAGAAGTTTAAATGAATAATGGATGAGTTGACATCGTTACCATATATGGGGTCCATTATAATACAATAAAAAAATCAACCTTATCCCAACTGCCGGTTCTCACCACCGATCTCCATGGTCGCAGCGACGAGTTCTCACTTCTGTTCTTCTCCCCAGCGGCAAATCACTCATTTTCTTTCTCATCCAAATCTGATTCTTCAGCAAAAATTCCACCTAGATCAAACGTAGTACCACAGCTTCCTCCACCATGGTCTGTTACAGGGCGGCGGCAGCTTCGATTTTCGGCGGCGACGACATCCAGGAAGGAGGCACAACTCTTGTAGACATCAGATTCCGCAGCTTCGTTGATCTCCTCAGCAGGTTTGTCAACGACGGAGCCATGTATTGGCCATAGAGGGCTCTGGCCCCCCCTTGCCCCGTAAAAAAGAGAGGATATATGCTGCAGATGTGCAAGTCCGCTAGCTAATTTAGCCCACCAGGTGATTGGCCACGTGCAAGTCTACACTTGGGAGTTGGGACCTGGGCCCTGGCATCAGTCAACATGAGCAAAATAATCCACGGAGTGACCGAGACGGCGGAGGCGACGAGCCGATAGCCGAAGGTCGGAGCACCGGAGCTGTCGATGCCTCGAGCTGGAGTCCTTGGCAGCGGCAGCGGCGGCCTTCCTTGACTCGCTCGTCGGCGGTCGGCATATAAACATAGGCTGCTGTTTTAGAACATGGCAGGCTGCTGAAATTTGAAACTTCAAGTGCAAAGTGAATTTCAATAATGAAAACCTGTGCATCCTAATGAAAGCTTCATTTTTCAGGAGGAAATGTCGGATGATGATTCTTTGCTGGAGTACAGTGAAATTGTTATGAAGATGTTTGGCAGTGAGGACGACGGATTTGAGTTTTATAACAACTACGCTTATGAGAAAGGATTTAGTGTGAGAAAGGAATACTGCGAGTGGGACAACGACCACAATGAGAGGACCCTTCGGAAGTTTGTTTGCAGCTGTGAAGGTTTCCGCGCAGAGAAGGAGGTGAGGAGGGAGATCAAGAAGCGGAAAACCTGTGCCACCGCTGATCTCCGCCTTCACCGCGTCGCCGGCCACATCCACGCCGTCTAGAGATGAATCCAGGAAAATCATCGGCTGAGAAGAAGATGAAGACGGGAAAATCCATGGCTCTGAAGAAGAGCGTCGAAAGGTGCTTGGTCCCTGACTGCGTGAACTGCGTGAACGGAGTCTCTCCATGCCTCTCCCCGAGAGGGAGAGACGGCTTCAGCTGTTGCAACTGCTGGAACTGGAATCACGGTCGTCGCAATGCTTGCGTGAGCGGAGGATGTGATCTTCCTATCAAAAGGCCCAGGTCACCCAATGAGGTATGTCTGTGGAACGACGAATTTTTAGAGATCTGTTTGTAGTTGAATTGGAAACACCTATGCCTGTTTGTTTCTATGCAATCAAGTCCATAGCTCATGCATGCTCTTTTATATGATCCATTATATTTCAGGTGTGCAATCATGAATTCTGCCCTGACGATGGCCGATGCAATAAGTATCTGTGCCGCAACTGCAAGAACAATGTATCTCCATGCCTAAATCCTATCGGTGGCATCGACGACCTGTTGGCGTGGTGCTGCAACTGCTGGAGCCATGAGATCCGTAGATGCTTGAATGGGTGTCAGGACTGGAGTGATGAGGAGGATGTGTCAGACCACCAGGTATCTTCTTGCACGGCTGCATGTAATTTGTACTACACAACCCACTTCATTTGACATGTATTAAAATGATAAAATGGATGCCCATGGATTTTGCATCTCCTACTATAATGTCCACTACCAAGTTAGGAAAATGAATGGCCAATAGCTTATCATGTGCTACTATAATGCCAACATGATGGCCCTGTCTGTTTGCAATCGCCATAATGCAGGGATGTTTTTCGATTCTCGATTTTGCTAGTTCAAAGTTCTGAATCGGTGGTGAGCAGAAGCTGAGATAATCAAGGCATTTGGTGGGATTCTCGTTTTTTTCCACCGAGAATCTGTTATAAGCGGAAGCAAACAGGGCTGGTGTCCAGTAATTCTCCATGTCCTAATGTAAATATCAATTGTATTGATCAAGAGATAAGTTGTAAAATCATTAGAAGTTTAGACACATTAGAAGTCCACAATCCAGAAAAAAAACCAATTATAACCATCGCTTCCCAAAAGAACAAAATATAGGTCTATGTCCCATAAAGACCAACTTCTGTAAGTAAACTCAATCAATTCACACACCATCATGTACCAAACAAAAGGGCAATCATATAACATAATTGAACAAACTCTTCTTATGGCACATATGCAAGGAATAATCTTAGAGAACATTTAACATGGTTACTAATTTTGGAATCATAGGGAGACCTAGGATCACAAAAGAAAAACAACACAAAAATTCCAAAACCAAATCTTGGATGCATTAAGTAAAGTCTGTTAAGTTCAATCGACATTGCACACTAACATAGTCAAGATGCTTGGATCTAATAATTGAAAACTATCAAAAATAAATTAATGAAGTGTTGAAAGCTGGATAATGATATCATGACACAAGAAACAAACTATCTAACCTTTATTAGTCAATGGCCCATGTAACCGGTTGAAACCATTTTTGTAACATCACGCTCAAAAGATCCTAATGTCGAAGTTGTGTCTCCATAGATGGAGCCACCACCTATTGATGAATCTCCAAAGTTCCTTGCATACCCATTGGTTGATTGGTTTAAGTTACTGACACCACTTGATCCAACATTCCTTCCATAAACATTGGAACCTTGACCAAAGTTGCTTTCATTGGACCCATAACCAAAGTTTCTAGTACAGTAAACAGAGCAATTATTGGCACCTAGAGCAGGCACATGATGAGGGTTTCCCCAATTCACATTATTGTTCCCAATTCCACTAAGAAGGTCCCCATTTCTAAATGGCACAAAGAAATTAGAGCTTGTGGAACTAGAAGAGTGATTAAGGGCAAAAATACCCCAAAAGGTTACTAACTAGTGAGTCAAACAGTAAACCATTATTTTCATTGACTCCACCATAGCTAACATAGTTGTTGAATCCACCTGAATTTCCATTGTAATATGGATTAAGATGCCATCCACGCTGGATACCACTATTGAAGCTAGAGCCACTTTCAGTACATGGGTTCATCCATGCGTCAAAATTCATTCCAATTCCATAACTACCACCAAAAGATGGATAACCATTATTCCCACCTGATAGAAGACCAAAACATTCATCCATCCTCATTCCATAGCCACCTAATGGACTCATATTGTAATGCTGGGTATATCCATTAAGGAAGCTATTGGTTCTACCAGTTACATAATTGAACCCATTCATAGGAGAGCACATGCTAGGTCTAGGAGACGGTTCCTTAGAAATAGCTCGCTTGACCTCGACCCTCTTACCTTTCAATTTATGGAGTGTCTTGAATAATGCCCTATCCATGGCATCTTCTGAATCATACGTGATGAACCCAAAGCTAATGTAAATATCAATTGTATTGATCAAGAGATAAGTTTCACATATATCCCCAAATCTGAGACCTCACCTCCCCAACCACTGCTGTCAGCCATGGACCCTGAAAAGCAGTAGGGATCAAGACATCATGTCTTAATAAAGTTATCTACCATGTATCCATGTTTCAAATATTAGAAAAGAACAATAGAGCAAACCTCTAGTCATTCCAATGCACTGTTTATGGTTTGTCTAACTTGGGCTAACGGCTTATTTGATGGTTAAATGCAGATGGTATGATTGGCATGGCTATCATCACAGGCGCCTTTGGAGTTGTGGGTCTTGTTGCTGGTGGTATAATTGCTGCGGCTTCTTCGTCATCTAGGAGAAGATGAAGATATCTTCTCTCTTGAAGTGAATAAGAAATCAAGACGGGCAAAAGCTTGGTGACATATGATCATCACTTTTGTGCTCAGTGTGAAGGGGTGCTCACTTGTCTTTTTTCCTGTACTTTGCGCGTGAGACCAACCTTGTATTGCGTCCAAACGAGAGATAAATGTATTCTTAACAGTAGGGGATGAGGCTCAGGAACATTTCGATTGTTGTACTTTGTGTTGCTGCAGAAGATGCTGTGAGTATAGTAGAATAACAAAGTGCATAATAATACTCTGATCCCAGATCCTAGTTTCCTAGATGAGTTCATTCCTCATCGCCAATATGAAATTGCTGCACTTTACTTTCTGTGAATTTTTTGTGTGGCCTCAAAGTGTTCTGCTTAATGACTTTTTAAGCGGAA
>NW_027096939.1:0-100000 GCF_019320115.1 Miscanthus floridulus
AGCTCCTCCGTAAGTACGCTATTTCGGGTGGTTCTGACACACCTACGAGATAGGGAGATATTGAGAGAATATAGAGGGTGAGAGAGATACCGCCGTGAGACCCAACTACTGTCGTGAAGCCTTGTCGCCGGATTCGTGCATGCCACCGCTAGAGGGGCCCGCGCGTCCCCACACGTGCGCCGCCGCCAGGCGAGTCCCTGCGCGTTCGCCGCTGCCTAAGCGAGCCCCCACATGTCTGCTGCTAGAGGGGGCACCACATGGCTCGCTTGCGTGCGCCACCGCTGGTGCGTCCCCCACGCATGCGCTGTCATCGGAGGGGCCCGCGCGCCACTGCCGAGAGATGAGAGAGGGAGAGATAGATGCCTCCATTTGGGAGCTAAGAGGTGAGTGAGATAGAGTGCCGGCTATGTGTGAGAGAGAGGATGAGGAGCTCCAAACCCTAAGTTACATATATATATAGGTAACGGGCTCTTGGGTCTCTTGGGCCTCGGGCATGTTTTCTGAGACAGGGCTTTTTAAGAGATGCGTCTCTAAAAATGGTCATTATTTTGAGAGGCGGGCCTTCTACAAATTGATTTATGGGCACAATTATTTTTTTGGTCTCCGCAAATGGCCTGACAGGCTCTATAAATCACTCAGTATTCTGCATGCCCGCCTCCATTAATCAAAGGTCTCTATCTTCTAAATCGTTTTTTTAGTAGTGAATATTATAAACATTGATTATTTTTTATTAACTTATGGTTAGTCAAACTCAGGATACTTTATCTTCACTTTCTTTTGTGTGCGGAGGGTGTACATATTTTCTAAACAAAAAACCACGGCAGCAGGTAGTATAATTGGTTAAACAAACGGAACACCCAGGTGGGAAAATTAACCTCGTGTTGAATGCTTGCCGATCCTATACGCCGCTAGCTAGCTGCGTAATTTTTTTTTGGTGTGGGTCAGTGGTCCTGGGCACGCCATATGGACGCAAGAGATGGTCTCATGTCGTGTCCACCGGAAATGATGAGTGCCTTGTGGTTTTTGTGTCCACGGCATGCATTGCAGACGGTCAGTTGTGATATGGCTTTCTTTTCTAGATGGACAACATCTCCATGCATGCACATATCCATGCATGTGCCGAATTGAATCATGCGCTTCCTGTTTATTTTATCCAATCCATCTCAAGTTGGGTTATTAGAGTAATCAGAGTGAGCAAGCTAGTAGTATGTTGCAGCAGGCTGGCCTTGTGAGTTGTGACGCAAGCAGTAGTAGCTCTCCGCAGATGGATGCACGTATGTCTTGTCCCTGATGATTCGCTCTCCTGATTGGACGACGTTGAAGTGGTCGCTTTTGCTCTCGTCAAAATTCAATTCCCCGGCCCACGCGCGCGCCGCGGTGAGAATTAAAGGTCAAAGTCTAGCTAGCTCGCCACGCTCCCCGCCAAACTTTTGCTTCATTTTTATATATATGCATATATATGCACGTGAAGATCTAATGTGTCTACTACAACTTCCAGATGCGGTTCATGCATGCAGCCACACATATATTACAAACTGACGGCGGCTAATAAAGTATATACCGTACGTTTTAAGCATGCCACCACCAGGGTACTGAAGAATACTGATAGTACAGATTTCCCTTTTTTTTTGTGGGGGTTGATCATGAGCCCAGGATTACCCTTTCCGATTTGAGAAAAATTTGTATTTAGCCCAAAAAATAATGCTTCTTTCTTATTTGACACCGAAACTAAAAATCTTTCTTATATGTCCCTGACTTGAGTTTTTGTTAGCTACTTGACACTTCAGTCGGATCTGTAAGGAAACATCGTCAGTTGTCCAACTGAGGCAACGCAAAAAGACCATAATGCCCTCTCACTGAAGAAAAGGAAATGAAGTCCGCCGCGGCTCTCCAGTTCGTAACCTGGACTCGTCTCGAGTCGCGGTCGCCGTTTCCCTCCCCTAACCCTAGATCGAAAGCGGCGCAGCCATGGAGGCGGAGGGCGGCGCGGCTTCTGGGGAGGGCAGCGCGGCTTCTGGGGAGGGTGGCGCGGCTTCGGCTGATGGCGTCGCGGCCACGGCGGAGATCGGCGCGGCCACGACGGAGGTCCGCGCGGCCAAGCAGGCGGCCCGCGCGGCGATGGCGGAGGTCGGCGCGACCACGACGGACGTCCGCGCGGCCAAGCAGCCTTCCCGCGCGGCCATGGAGGTGGAGGACGGAGCGGCCACGGCGGGGGGCAGAGCGGCCAAGCAGGCGTGCGGCGCGGGCTCGGAGGCGGGCGACGCGGGCACAGGGGCGGGCGACGCGGCCAAGCACGCGCCTCGCGCGGCCAAGCAAGCACCCCGTGCGGCGTTGGTGGCGGGCGGCGCGATCTTGTTGCCGAGCGGCGCGGCCTCGGAGGAGGACAACGCGGCCATGGAAGCGCCACTCGCGGCCATGGAGATGGGCGTCGCGGCCACAGTGGAAGGCGGCACATCGAGGACACAGCACCAACTCCCTGCAGGGTGAGTTTATTATCTCTAAGCTCAAAATTCTATCAAGCCAACTCGGACTGTTTGTGGATGTCCTGGAATTTAAGAATTAGTGGTGAATTCACTGACCAATAATAATATCAAAGTTCATAACTGAGGAAAAATTACATAGACAATTGTTGGCTTGGCTCTGTATGTCACTACTTTAGATTGACATATGTTTGCAAAGAGTTAAAACAAACAGAAGTAACACTATACAACCAATACTCCAGCACATGACATGAACAAAATAATTAGTAGGGACCAATAAATAGCTCCTGATATTAGATAATATATTGTCATATCGTAAGCATGAGTGGGAGCCGTACCAGGGTGGTAGGGGCGCCTCCCACCAAATTGGCAAATGGCAAGTTCAATTCCTTTTGCACATATCGGCTGACCATAAAAAATGGCTGAAAGCATATCACCATGGCTTATAAGGAATGGGTTTCGACAACAAAAACTGAACTACAGGCATGACATATGCACTATGTTATGGGGAAAAAAGAGTCATTGATACAATATATTAACTTTGTGTTTGAACACATCTCCAGTGAAAGAATGTCTTGACTAATTTTCTGTTGTGTGAAGAGGATTATCATAGCTTATATAAGCAAGAAAGTAAGAAGAATACCATCTTGAGATTTTGTCTACTCTCCTCATCTTTTGCTAACCATTCAGACCATCCAAGAGCACCATCTTCCCCTATTCTGGCACCGCCACTGTTCCAGAAGTGTTCAAAGAGCCTTTGCTTACTGCTTGTCGTCAGATACAGAGGAGGGGCGAATAAGTTAAACTCCATTTGCGCCTGAAATAGCCCAGTTGCTAATTCCCGATGTCCTGTCTGCCACTCAAATCGGCACAGATTAAAAAATATATCCAATAACCCCACTTCTAGCTGAACTGAGGAAGAAGATTTAGAATCCATGCCAATAGAGTCTCAGTGCTGTCCCTCTTGCCATATGACTTCAGAAGGCAAAGCAATAATTCCTCACTATCTGGATTAAGCTCCACAACCTTCTCCAATATGCTAATTTTCCTTTCGGTAGTTTGTAAACAAGCAGCCTTTTGTGGCTGAGTGCTAGCAACTTTGTGAAGGAAATTACAGAACAGAAGTGTGAAATAATGACTGAAACAAAACTCTAGTGGTGAGTCAAAATTGTCGAATTTCATTTCTAAGAACAAACTCTAGTAGTACAAAGTTCGCCATAGGTTGAAGAAGTTCTCATGCATGACGTTATTGTGCTTTCACAGGATGGATGTAGCTACTAATTTTCTATTGAAAATTCATTTGCTTGGCAATCGCAAAAAGGCTAGAAAGGATGTCAAATGTTTTAGTTTTGAGATGGTTGTTGACTCAGATCTGTTGAATTATAAGGATTTCATTGACTCAGTTACAGAGAAGTACCCTCCAGGCTACTTAGAAATTCCACATGTTCAGTACTATGATAATGTTCTTAAGAATTTTCCAGTAGTAAAATCAGATCAGGATTTGATGTCTATGTTTGATGTACACAGTAAGGAGAAAGTTGTAGAGATGTTTGTCGCTTATTGTGATCCCTCAGAAAAATTTGAGCCTATCACTAAGTGGGAGTTTGATGTTGAAGGGCAGCCTGCAAACAATATAGAGGAGGATGACGATGATTACCTTAGAAATCCTTTACCTGAGAATGAACATGTTGGTGTTGATGAGGAGATCATGTACTTGGACATTGTACCTGTGAATGCTGTAGATGTGCTTGGATGTTCTGAAAAAGGGAAGGAAAAAGCAGTGGCTGAGGATGGCTCAGAGGATGAGTCTGAGGATGGCTCAGAGGAGGAGTTTGAGGATGAGGATGAATTAGAGGCTGATGAGGATGAGCCATATGAAGAAGTAAATCATCACCCAATTGCTGATTTCGATGAAGAAGATCCTCCTATGGAAGTAGGCACTACTTATCATAACATGTACATGTTCAAGTTGGCTCTTTGTCAACATGCAATCAAACATGAGTTTGAATTCAACACAGAGAAAAGCTCAAAAAGTAGGTTCAGAGCCTATTGTTCAAGGAAAGTGGAGGATAATTGTCCATGGAGGCTACATGCATCTACCACGGCGGACAAATGCACTGTTATGGTAAGAATAATTTTTTAGTTGCTACTACATGTAGTATGACAATGTTATGTTTTACTAACTAGCTATCTTGAATGCGTTTGTAGGTGAAGAAGAATAACTTTGCTCATGATTGTTCTAGCACTAGAAGGAAGAAGAGAATAAAGAATGCTACCAAACATTGGATATGTTGGAAGGTGAAGGACTTTCTGATAGAAGATGCTACTTTGGGAGCAACAACATTGCAAAAGAAAATTAAAGAACACCACAAGGTGAGCATCAACTACCAGAGGGTATATCAGGGTCAACAACTAGCAATGAAACAACTTTATGGTGATTGGGATAGCAGTTTTAATAATTTGTTTAGTTTCAAAGCACAAGTTGAGAGCTCTTGTCCTGGTAGCAAAGTAATTATTGACCATTACATAGTAAATGGGGAATTCAGATTTAGGAGATTCTTTTTTGCCATGAAACCTTGCATAGATGGGTTCCTTAATGGTTGTAGACCTTACTTGGCAATAGATAGCACCTTCTTGACAGGCAAGTTCAAGGGGCAATTGGCTAGTGCTTGTGCAGTTGATGGACATAGTTGGTTGTATCCTGTTTGTGTTGGAGTTTTTGATTCCGAAACTAATGACAATTGGATCTGGTTCATGAGTAGGCTTAGAGAGGCTATTGGGTCACCTCCGGGTTTGGCAATAAGCACTGATGCAGGCCAGGCAATCATGGGAGCTGTTGCTGAAGTATTTCCACAGGTAGAGCATAGAGAGTGCATGTTTCACTTGGTGACTAATTTCAAAAAGAGGTACCGTGGGAAGGTGTTTGATGATCACCTCTGGGCAGCAGCTTACTCATGGAACCCATACTTGTTTAAGAAGCATTGGGCTGAGATGAAGAAAGCAAAGCCTGCTGCAACTGATTACCTAAGACGTCACAAGAAGTTGTGGACTAGAAGTCAATTCAAAACAATTTGCAAAGTGGACTATGTGACCAACAACTTGGCGGAGTGCTTCAACAATTGGATTAAGCAGTACAAGTCCATGAATTTGGATGATTTGATGGATAAGATCAGACAATTAATTATGATCAAGTGGAACCAAAGGAGAAAAATTGGAAAGAAATTAGATGGCTTCATTCTTCCCCACATAATTAAGAAGCTAAATGAACAGAGTAGAGAATTGAACTTGGATGTATCAGAATGCTCAGAAGAGGTGGCTGAAATTACCTTATTTGGTGGCAGAGGCTTTAGGTTTGTGGTGAACTTGGTTGATCGAACATGTTCTTGCAGACAATGGCAAGTCTCTGGCATTCCTTGCAAACATGCCCTTGCATTCATTACAGCACTACCTAATGCACCTATTGACAAATATGTTGACTTCTACTACTCCATTGAGAAATTTAGAGGAGCCTATAGTGCATTAATCCCTGCTATTCCTGACAAGACACAGTGGCCTAAATCTACCCATGGCTTCTTCATGTATGGACCACTACTAATGTCTGTAGCTGGTAGGCATAAAACCGAGAGACACAAAGGCTGTAGTGACAAGAACGGTAAAAAAGGGCAGCACCAATGTCCTATCTGTAAGGAATATGGGCATCACTGGCACAACTGCAGGAAGGGCAGCAAAGAAGATATTGAAGCAATGAAAACTCTTAGGTACATTTCATCTTCTATGCATATTTTATAATTAGATCATATTCTTTACTATCTATTTGCTTATGTAGAGGAACACCGAAAAAGAGGAAGAAGGTTACCAAATCAACAGAGAGTTCCATTGTGCCAATGGAGGATGCAGCACCAACACGTTCTATGACTTTTCCACCAAGGTTAGCTCAATTTCCACTTTCTGTATTTAGATTCCAATTCATGGTGTCTCATCCTAGTACTTTCAATATTACTGTAGTCAAAACTTGGAACCTGAACCCACAGCTAGTAAGAAGAGAAAGGGTGCTGCCTCTAATTCTAGACCAACAGGAAGGTAATTAATAAAAACTTGAATAAATATTCTATTAATACAAAGCTAATGGTGATTTCTAAGTACCAAACTCTCTTCTTTTTTGTAGTATAAGCTCGGAGATTACAAGTAGGAAAAAGGGAAAGCATGGTTCCTCTAACTCTGGAGCATCAAAAAGGTAGCCTATACTAAATCTGAATTTATTTTGCATGGTTAGTTTGTTGATTTTGCAAGCAGTTCTATCAAAAAGGTGGCCTATACTTTAACTCTTCTTCTTTTTCTTCCTTGCATTACATGTTGGAATGCATATGAGATTGTTTTATCAATATTTTTTTGTTTTATAACCAGCAAATTTATGCACGGTCTTATTTAGTTGTCTATTTGGAAAGAATTTTTTTCCACAAATGTGATGTTCTCAGAGTAGCTGTGCATCAGTCAAATGTTGAGATAATCAAGTGAACTGTTTTCTAGTGTGGGGAAAACACTGTTTAAAAAAAAAAGGGATCATGGCTCTCTCAGTTCTCACATGTTTGATTTATACTATTTTCACATTGCAAACTGTTTCATATGATGCATGAACCAGATAAAATTGTCTATATATGCATGAAAAAATTGTCTATAAAATTGCCTAAGTGGAGGTAACTTTATGTAGTAGAATAATAGAGTAGCATTTGAGCTGTGATGGAAAAATTGACTAATCCGAAGTGTGAAGAAAAGTGGAAGGACAAGCTAGGTAGTAAATGGCTGCAAGGACAAAGTAAACTTTCCTAAAGTACTGCTGATAAAAAGGAATGCTGGCCATCTTGTTGGTCTCAAAACTGACATATGATTTCAGATTGGAGTATTGGACTGTTGATTTCTGAATTACTAGGGTCATACCTGCATTTTGTCAAATCTTTTTATTAGGCCCAAACATGATCTGTAGTTAACAATGGATGGTCCCCTCTTCATAACCTCCTACTTTTCCACCCAACATTTCACACAGTTTTGAAACAATGTATACTTATATAATGAAACCAGGCTGCTAACAGTTGTTTTCTGTTCTCATGCCTTTTGTTGTATAGGTCCAGAAGTGGTTCAAATCAACCTGAACCACTTTCAATTGAGCTTCCCTCATCCAAAGATAAACCACAAGCTGTTGTTGTCAAGTTAAAAGGCAAAAGGAGGAAGAAAGAAGTAGATAAAAATGCTGCAAAGAATCTTTTGTCGCAGCTTGATATCCCTGCAATGGGCACGAGGAGCAAAAGACTTCAGCCTAGTAGTCCGGCACTGAGCACAAGAAGCAAAAGAAGGCTGAGTTTGTGATTCTTGTATGAGAAAATTTCCTAAATGTGTATTGTGTTAGATGTTTGTAATGGATGCAATCCTGTAAAAATGTTTCTGTGAACCTGAATGTATCTCGACTATTATTGTGATCATGGATGCTAAATATTGCATTTATCTTGAACATGTGAGTTTTCTAAAATAAATTTGCTATTGTTCTGCTGCATGTCATTTTCAAATTGGATGTAGTTGGAGACCTATTTTATTGTTGTTATTCATGTATCTAAATAATTAATTTCAAACTGAATATACGTAATTATATAAGATGATGTTTGATCCTTTATTTATTTAGAGAAAATTTTGGAAACGGCGACCGCGACTCGAGACGAGTCCAGGTTACGAACTGGAGAGCCGCGGTGGACTTCATTTTCTTTTCTTCAGTGAGGGCATTATGGTCTTTTTGCGTTGCCTCAGTTGGACAACTGACGATGTTTCGTTACGGATCCGACGGAAGTGTCAAGTAGCTAACAAAAACTCAAGTCAGGGACATATAAGAAAGATTTTTAGTTTCGGTGTCAAATAAGAAAGAAGCATTATTTTTTGGGCTAAATACAAAATTTTCTCTTCCGATTTCAGGTGCGTGCACATAGTTACGACCCGGTCAGCGATGAAATCTGCTACTAGGATTTATTTTTTTCTCGATTATGCAAAAGATTTGCACGTCTTTATATTAAGATAGAGAAAAAAATTTAATACAATATGCTTTACCTATGTCCTGCTAGGGTTAAAAGAGTTTTATAATTTAATACAATACGTTTTAGCGATGTTCCAAAGTTCAGAAGAGTTTTATATGGACGCGACCTTCCCTAGGATTTATTGTATATATAACATATATGCTATGCTCCCTAGGTTACACGAACGAACAACTTGGCCAAGACTTACATTTTCTTCGCCGGTTTAACCAGTCACTGTAAAAGGCAGTAGGATTTTTTTATTTCTTACATGCATGTTAGTACTATCTGCCATATATTATATATGTCGATCGAACTGCCGCCGTCTCTTCGCTTTCACAACATTGTTGCCTTGCCACTTTGCATAGTACTCTCCCGTCATTAAATAACGGTCGCCGATGGTACGCGTACCGCAAGTTTTACTTTATTTAAGAAAATACGTACAATATTTATATCTTTAAATAAATTTATTAAAAAAACCAGATTCAAAGACCTTTCTAATCATAATAATTATGTACCCTAAATATTAATATTTTAAATATATATTTAATCAAAGTTATTTCTTAGAAGAAAAACGATATATATATATATTATAGCCAGCTATAGAGTAGTAGTTTTATATATATATATATATATATATATATATATATATATATATATATATATATATATATATATATATATATATATATATATATATATATAAAAGTGACTGAGGAAGTAGCACCTTCTTATCGCCACTCGAGGTCGAGGGAGGCAGCAGGTAGAGCAATGGCCCTCTTGAGTCATGACAATGCATGGCGATACACAGTGCTACTAGCCTGTCTAGCCATTGTACTAATTCAGGGTGGCAGCGAGGCAGTAGTGTAGTGGCACCAGAGGAGAGGATGCAGTACATTCATGCGTCGAAAGAAAAGACCACGTACGAAAACAGTGGCCTTATTTGGGGCTGTTTTTGTCAAAAGCAGCAGGGTACGTGTACGTCCCGTCCTGTGATGCGCTAGCCGCTAGCTGCAGCCTGCAGAGGCTGCATACAGCCAAAAATGGTGGTCCGAGAAGGAGAGAGAAGTATATCAAGCCTGAAACAAACGACAGGGAACATAGCACTACGGAGTACTAGTACTATGCCAGCAGGCCGGCCGGCCGTTGAAAGATCAACGGAGGAAACCAGGCGCTCGTACAAAGCAGGCATGCAGCGGCTTTACTCAGCTGCTACCTGCGCGTGCAATGGCAATGCTCAGACAACGCTTGCAGTGCAGGCATGCCTGCCACTCGAAGCATGAATGCACGCACCAATGTCGAACCACGCAGGTACCAAAAACGACAATAGTGTCAACTTTGAACTGTCAACCAATGGGGCGAGGTCCCTCCAGCACTGTCGCTTGTTGCAGCCAAGACCCAAGATAGGGCAATGTACCCCTAGTTCACCGTTACTAGTGTTTGAATCTGAGGCCCCTAGGTTATGCGCGAAAAGATGTTGCGAGTGACACAAGCTCGCACCGTATCAGGTCAAGAATGATGTAGCTAGTCAATCGCGTAAAAAACCCTAGATGACCAGTGTTGAAGCAACCACAACAAGAGAGATTAGGATTTAGCAAAGTCGACCACAAATTCTATAAACACAACTCCAATCCAAAAGTAGTACAAGTGATTATCGCTCTCTCACAACCCCACTGGACCCTTTATGCCCCACTGATTCTTGCCCTATAAAAAATCTAGTGTAATAGAACTATCTAGTTTAATCTTCTTAAGCGCTTCTAATTGCTCTTTACAAGCATTGGATGAGATCCTTCTGTTGGTTGGTTGATGCCTGTGGCCTCTACCACTTGTTTCTATAGTTCTCACCAAGGCCCTCGTACATGCAAGTACGAGAGTCATACTCCTAGTAGGATTTCACATTCAAGTCCTAATAAAAACTAGAAAGTCCTAATAGCACACCTCTATTGAGTCCTATTACAAGTAGAATTTGAGTCACCATATGTCGGGGACCAATATTAGGGTACTCGAAGAGGAGGAGCTAACAACCGTCGAACGTTGATTCATCCGCACAATCAAGAGCACGACTACACCGTTTACCAGGTCACTCCTCGTTCGTCCACCAGGACCATGGGCCCCGCCCCAAGCAGACTCAGCCTCACTCGATCTCCGGGGGCTGGCTCCGCCTCGCCCGACGTCTGAGGGCAGACTCCGTCTCGCCCGACGTCTGAGGGTAGACTCTGCCTCGCCCGACGACCGCGGGCTGGCTCCGCCTCGCCTGATGTCTGAGGGCAGACTCCGCCTCGCCCGACGTCTGAGGGCAGACTCCACCTCGGCCGACGATCGTGGGCTGGCTCCGCCTCGCCCAACGTCTAAGGGCAGACTCCGCCCCGCCCGACGTCTGAGAGCAGACTCCGCCTCGCCCGACGACCGTGGGCTGGCTCCGCCTCGCCCGACGTTTGAGGGCAGACTCCGCCTCGCCCAATGTTTGAGGGCAGACTCCGCCTCACCCGACGTTTGAGGACTGGCTCCGCCTCGCCCGACGTCTGGGGGCTGGCTCTGTCTCGTCCGACGTCTAAGGGTAGACTCCACCTCGCCCGACCCTTGGGGGCTGGCTTCGCCTCGCCCGACGTCTGCGCGCTGCTCCTTCATAACTACGCGCAGATAAGGCAGGACACTCAAGTCAACCGCAATACCGAGGACCATAGTCTGCACGCCTACAGGAAAGTACCATCAGGATATGATAAGACGAGCGCTTTAAAACCCTTCCGGACATGTAAGAGCCCAAACAGTGTTGTAGGCGCCGACATTTGTCTTACAGTGTTGTGGGCGTCGCCATTTGCCCTCGGGTGTGGATCCTGACGGAAGAATACGACAACCACTAGAGTCCAGGAAGAGACTCACATCCTCTATAATGATGGACGTGTGGTCACTGCCCCGTCCATTCCCCGTGGGGTCACGGATCAACACCCTGGTCCATCACGCCGCCCACCGGGGCAGGATGGGACGTGACCACTTGCTGATCAAACCAAAGCATGGCATCATCAACAGGCATATACCTAGCATGGAGCTATCCCTGGCACCGTCTACCATGTCAGCAGGGCTTGCTCAGATGAAAAGGAAGACCTAGCACCTTCAAAGGACCTTGGTTTTTCTTCTTTCTTCCATCTATAATCCCTGCTTCCCCTCGTTCTATAAAAGGGAAGGCAGGGCACCCCACTAAACCGATCAATAGAACACACCACGCACCACATAACACACAACTGAGCAGATATAAAGCTCTGAGCGTCCTTTCAACCTTTTGATCAGAGACTTAGGACCAGTCGCTCTCTCGCCCGTTTGTAACCCCTACTACAAACCTTTTAGTGCTAATAACACGAGCAGTAGCCACAAACTGGACGTATGGACATTCTACGTGAACCAGTATAGACCTTGTGTCTTTTAGCACACCATCCGGGTCCAACGCGCAATAATATAAATTTACTTGTTGATGTTTACTTGAAACACCGACAGTTGGCGCGCCAGGTAGGGGACCTTTGCGTGTTCCAACATTAACATTAGGCCACGAATGGCTAGCCATGATATCAGCTAGGTCCTAGGAGCACACGTGCGCTTCAGGGGCGTAGACTTCATCATCACGGTGGGAGGAGGGTTGGTATTGGCTCACGTCGCCATCCAACCTCTCCCTTCCATCGGCCTCAACTTTGGGAGGCTTGGGCATAGCTCGGTGTCTCCCTAGGACCCCAACCGTCTAGGGAAGACCCACGTCGCCTCGCTTTCTTTGCACCAACATCATGGCATGGCTCGCCGGAGGGGAATCCCTCTCTCCGGAACACCACGTACAAAGCGCCCCGACAGTGCTTCCGTTCGGTCTCCGCAACACCACGGCGACTGTTAGCCACCTTGTGGCTCAATGTATGGTTCCACCTCCCACGAACGATGAATTCACGGGGGTGATCGAACATGTCGTGGAATCCTTCCATGACCTCCTGGTCAAGGAGCCAAAATCACCCACTAGCTCTTACTCTAGTAGAGGGAGCCATCACCCCTCTCGTGAATGCTTCATGATGGGTACCCCTGAGGGACACATCAAAAGTATCCACAAGGGGGAGGCTACTCCTACAAACGACCTCAATGATGAAGCCAAGAGGGACATAGCAGCTCCGCCACGCATGCTGGTGGAGCAACTGAAAGCCTGACACCAAGAGATCGAGGAAGCGCGACTCCAGCTCGAGCAGGAATGCATGGAGCTCGATCCGGAGATCGAGCACCGTGGAGATGGTGGGCGCACCTGTGCCATGGCCCACAACTTGAACCGGAGGATCATCACTGATGATGAAGCCCTCACTCGCTTCATCCGTGCAAGCCAAAACATCACCGTTGCGGCAGCCTTGCTCCATGGTCATCCAGAGGCTACGACGCCCGAGGACCGTCGGGCCCACCACGAGATTCGCACACTGCTCGAGCGTGCGGTGGTGTAGCAGGCCAAAAGCTCATTGTCTCGGTGATGCAAGCTTGATGCCAGCCAGCGCATGTCCTCGTAGCACCCCGACAGGGATGTGTCGGTCCACTAGGAGCCACAAGGAAGCAGACAGCGCACCACGGTCCTAGTGCATCAGCGTCTCGGCCACAACCATGATGCATGCAACACCCTCGACACCCGTAGACGTGCCTACGATGTACTGAGAGAGGGAGCCAGACGTGGCTATCACCCTTATCATGGCGGACGCTACGATAGCGGCGAGGACCGAAGCCCGAGCCCTGACCTGCTGGGGCCTTAGGCCTTTAGCCGTCACATCCTCAACACTACTTTCCCATCGAGGTACAAACCACCAACCAATATCCTAAAGTACTCTGGAGAAACAAACCCCGGACTATGGCTCGAAGACTATCGGCTTGCTTGCCAAGCTGGTGGTGCGGATAATGTTGACTTCATTATCCACAACCTTCCACTATTCTTGGCCAATTCGGCACGAGCGTGGTTGGAACACCTGCCGTCCAACAGAATCTAGGGTTGGGCAGACCTAAAGGAGATCTTTGTGGGGAACTTCCAGGGCACATACAAGCGCCCTGGGAATCCATGGGACCTCAAAAACTGCCGACAGAAGGCCGGTGAAACCCTCTGTGGCAGAACCTCCTAAGTTATAGGGCCCACATGCACCTATCACTGTCCGACGACTTTTGACATTTATGCATATGTTTCCAATAACTTAAAAAAGACTGTCGGGTGTCCTCGGGGAACCCCGAATCATCCACGATTTCCGAGCAGGATCACATTACAGAGTCCTTGCAGTATTACAACATTTATTCAAATATCAAAACCAGAGTAAAAACAGCGGAAGTCTTATGATAACATAGTTTACAAACCATTTGTTTCAAACCTTACAAACTAAGTTCGATAATTATTACAAACCATAGTAGTAGTGGAGTGGCACAATTAATATAGACATATCACACAAAATAAACATCCTGCCCAAGGATCACACAATTACATCTCATCGTCAGAACGAACGATAGTCATGCAGCACGATCCAAAACAAATCTGCTCATGAGGCTCACCTGCAACAAGGGGTCAACGAACCCTGAGTACAGAAGTACTCAACAAGACTTATCCGAAATATTAACTGATAAACTCAGTAATGCAGGCTCAGGGATTCAAGGTATAGCTTTAACAATGATCAAAGTTCTTTTGCATAAAAGCTCTTTTAACAACATTCTTTATATAGAAAACTTCTTAAGAATTATATACAAAGCTGACACGATCCGCACTGAGATCATGAAACTTTATATCTAGCACCTTCACAAGCCTTATTCAAGTTTCGATCATTAATTCTATGATGATGAATAGTGAGTTGAGTCTCCTTAACCAAGGAGCAACGACAATTCAAACTGATTATAAACCCAGCTGGGAATTCCAAACCACACAACATATGTAGATCCCCGACCTACATATACCAACCTACCCTCAGATCCTCTAAAATAAGAACGGGTCCACGCCACCTGAGAACACAGTACTCCACCATTCCAGCCCATGGCCACGTGGGTACACGCTATTCTCGCCATCTCTCCACTCCCAGTGCGCGAGTAGCCATTCTCGTAATAGAATTGCCAAGTTCAGGCTTACCGGAGTATGTGGTTAGTACTACAAATTCTTACCTCATACAATTCAACAACGGACGTGCCTTAATCGACACAGGAGGAAAGAACCCGCTCACAAGACCTCCATGTCTTGTGGCTCACACACACCGAGTCTGCCCGGTCTAGATTTATTACTCCACATTCCCATATCACATGCTAACAAAGTTAACCAATGTTCCGTTTAAAACTTTCAGGTGGCAGGTAGTCACCTGACTTTCATCGTTCTACGCATAGCTAAGCAAAACTAGACATATACGAATTTAAAACTGGTAATAAGGTAAACATGGAATAACAAGGGTGGTAATGCAACAATTAGGCTTTTACTTAACTCCTAATTACTTAATGCAGTAACGGAAAGCAAAAGCAAAATTTATTTATAAAACACAAGGTAGGGTTGTATGCATCCGGGGCTTGCCTTCGTTGACGGAAAAGTCCGGCTTCTGCGACGTTTCACAAGTATTCGATCCGACCTCAACAGATGGATTAACCTCCTCTATAGCTTGATTAACTACCACGTTTTCACCTTCGTTCACTACACGTAATAACAATGCCATGTTCAACATGATGCGGAATACTAAATATGATGCTCGATGATGGATACAAAATTAACAATTTGAATACAACTTTCCTTCGCGGTACAGTTGCAAGTCAACAACTAAATCTTTTTCATAACACATACATCAATTGCCAAGGATCATCATCACTAATGACCCAAGGTCATCACTCAATCCAAAAGTCCAAACAAAAACCTAAATCATTAAAGGTTACTATTCGCTTTTATGAATTAATTATTTAATTCAAAATTATGAAATAAATCAACTTATTCTAATTGAGCTCAAAATTTTAGTACATGTTCATTACATGTTAACTAAGTGGCAAAACAAATTTCATAATTTTTGGATAAATAGATAAGCCTGGAAAAATCATGAAAATCCATTTATTAATAAATTGAGCAATTTTTATCACATTCAAAAAGTACTGAAAAACATTATTTCATATTTTTCTTAAATACTATACATCACAGAGAGGTCACACAAAAATTTTCATAATTTTTGGAGCTCAAAATAAATCTACACAAAATTAACAAAAATAGACACTATTCATTCAAATCTAAAAATAGAAAAATCATTTGAACGCTGAGTCACTGACAACGGGTCCCACATGTCATCTTCAACCTTCGACGTTGACCACGGTAGCGATGGCTCTGACCAGCGATTTCTCGCCGACGGTGAGATCAACGGTGACGGCCAACGTACCAAAATGATCACCAAGCCTAGGCGCATCGATTGACGTCCCTATCAGCACTGATTACGGCCTTACACTAGCTCGTCGTCGGCCATGGCGGACGCGGTGACACGGCAGCGCTACGCCGGCGACTACAGACCGGTAGCGGTCAAACTAAAGGTCGAGGAAGCACCAGTAGCTCACCCCGAACACGTTGAAGCAAGGAGCAAGGTCGGAGAAGCAACGGAGAGGCGTGACGACGATCTCGGTGATCACGGCGGAGCAACACGTCGTCGGCGATGGTGTACCGGCGACTGCAGTGATCAAAATGAGCAACCAGCTATGGATTAAGTACTACAGCATCAAGACGAAACAGAATCAGCCAAAACCAGGGACGAAGATGCACCGTATAGCTCTGGCCACGGCGAATCGCGCTCGGCGGAGGAATTGCCGGCCGCGAGGAAGAAGACGATGCAACTCGAGTTCCTGACCAAGACTAGCCGAATTGGTGGGTTGGCTACATGCGCAAAGATACGGTGAAGCTGGAGCACACTTTGCCGAGACGACAACGGCGCTAGGTCGATGGCAAAAGCTCGACGGAGCTGCGGCGGTGATGACTGGAAAAACAGAGAAGAAAGAAGAACGACGACGACGACGTTTTGGTTCTTATAACGCGACTCAGAAGCTCAAGGAAGCCACGCAGGAGACGTCTCCGCGCCAGCGCGAAGCCGAGGACGTCCACGCGCGCGCCTGGAACGCCGAAGAAGGTCGCCGGCGGTGTAGCCTCGGCGGTGGACACTGTTCACAGTAATTACAAGTTTGCCATTCGCCAAAATTCTCAAATTACTCTCAAATTTTCATAACAACTCAAAAATCTCCAAAAATAAAAGTTGTTCAAAATCAAAAGTTCTACAACTTTGCTTTTATAACCATCTCCTAATTCGATCTATATTTTGAAATGAACTTTTAAATTTGAATAGGGAAATTTAACGAATTACGCCTTTTTGAATTACTCAAAATTTTTCTAAACAACTTGAAAAACTCCAAAAACAAACTTTGTATAACTTGCCAAGCTCTACACTTTTGCTTTTGGGCCCAACCCCAAAATATGCTTAAATTTTGAAATGGATTTTCAGGGTAGGGTTTAAATGTCGAAAAACGGGGTTTTCTCGAAAAATTCAAAACCCAGACAAACTTTGAACTTGAGTCAAACAATACAATTCAACACTCATTACACAAATGTAAACTTGTTTTAGTAAATGCACATCAAAGTTTTCACCAAATGCCAAATGCTTTGCAATGCATATGATGACATGTCAGATTTTAATATTTAGACACCCGAGGTGTTACAATCCTTCCCCCTAGGAAATGTGTCGTGAGAACACATACAAACTCTGTCCATAAAATAGCTGAGGTCCCTTTACAAAACACAATTTGTACTACCGAACTCAAATAACATTACTCTATTCTATATTGACGCTAGAAATTCTAGAAACTTTTCTAATAAGTAATCTTCTGATTCCCAAGTAGCTTCCTCTTCTGAATGTTGATTCCATTGTATTTTGTAGAACTTGATTGTCCTTCTTCGAGTAACACGATCTTTCTGATCTAACACTCAGATAGGATAGTCGGAATAAGTTAAATCCGGTTCTAGTTCCACTCCTTCAACTTCAACATTCTGTTCAGGCACTCAGAGACACTTCTTCAATTGAGAAACATGGAACACATCATGCACAGCTGCGAGATGTTCAGGTAATTGCAAATGATATGCCACTTTTCCATACCTCTCCAAAATTTGATATGGTCCAATATATCGAGGCGCCAACTTTCCTTTAACACCAAAACGGTTAACTCCCTTTATTGGTGATACTTTCAGATATACAAAATCTCCTTTGGTAAATACCAATGGTCTCTGTCTTCTATCCGCATAACTCTTTTGTCGGGATTGAGCTATCTTCAAATTACTCTGTATTTGCCTAACCTTGTCTTCTGTTTCTTTCACAAGGTCAACTCCAAAGAATCTTCTTTCTCCAGGCTCAGACCAACTCAATGATGTCCTGCATCTACGACCATAGAGTGCTTCAAATGGAGCCATTCTAATGCTTTCCTGATAACTATTGTTGTATGAGAACTCGGCCAAAGGTAAGCATTCATCCCACTTATTGGAATAGTTAAGGACACAACACCTTAACATATCTTCAAGCACTTGATTAATTCTTTCAGTTTGTCCATCAGTCTGCGGATGATAAGCTATACTATACAGAAGTTTGGTACCCAATGAAGAATGCAATTGTTTCCAAAAGTTGGAGACAAACTGTGTACCTCTATCTGACACAATAGTCTTGGGTACTCCATGGAGACTCATGATTCTTGCTAAATACATCTTGGCATATTGGATCGTGGGATATATTGTCTTGACTGGAAGAAAATGTGCTGACTTAGTGAGTCGATCTACAATAACCCATACTGAGTCAAATCCCTTTGATGTCTTGGGTAGACCAACAATAAAGTCCATACTTGTGTCCTCCCACTTCCAAGATGGAATAGGCAATGGTTGTAATTCACCAGCAGATCTCAAATGTATAGCTTTCACCTTTTGACAAGTGTCACACTTTGCTATGTATCTCGCAATCTCTATTTTCATTTTAGTCCACCAGAATCTTTGCTTCAAGTCATGGTACATCTTGTTACTTCCCGGATGGATTGATAACCTAGTAGCATGTGCCTCATCTAGAATTGACTGCCGCAACTCAGGAACTTTTGGTACCACCAGGCGATCCTTGAACCATAACACATCTTCATTGTCAATACTAAAGCATTCCGCTTTTCCATTCTTGACTCTTTCCTTGATATGGGCTATACCCTTGTTTTCCTTCTGAGCAGCAATAACGTGATCTCGAATAGTGGCTTCAACAATTATGTTGGTCAAACTTCCTTGTTGAATTACTTCTACATTCAGCTTTTCCATTTCTTGACATAAATTCAAACCCATTATTCTCACTATCAGACAATTGCAATAACCTTTGCGACTGAGGGCATCTACAACTACATTTGCTTTACCAGGGTGATAATGTACTTCCAAATCATAATCCTTAATCAGTTCTAACCATCTTCTTTGTCGCATGTTTAACTCTGACTGAGTGAAGATATACTTTAAGCTTTTGTGGTCTGTATACATATGACACGTATTACCAAGCAGGTAATGCCGCCAAATCTTCAGAGCATGAACCACAGCTGCTAACTCCAAGTCATGAGTCAGATAGTGTTCTTCATGTTGCTTAAGTTGCCTAGATGCATAGGCAATGACTCAGCCTTCTTGCATCAACACACATCCAATACCAATACCTGAAGCATCACAATAAACATCAAATGTCTTCTTGATGTCAGGTTGGGCTAATACTGGTGTAGTGGTTAACAGTCTCTTCAAAGTCTGGAAAGCCTTCTCACAATTTGATGACCAGACAAACTTAACTTGGTTCTTCAACAATTCAGTTATGGACTTTGATATCTTTGAGAAATCTGGAATAAACCAACAGTAATATCCCGCCAGACCCAGAAAACTCTGAACTTGATGAACTGTGGCTGGCGGTTTCCAATCAAGCACATCTTTCACTTTGCTGGGATCAACTGCAACTCCTTCGGCTGACAAGACATGTCTAAGAAATTGCACTTCCTTAAGCCAAAAATCACACTTGCTGAACTTGGCATATAGTTGATGTTCTCTCAAGCGGGTCAGAACAATTCTGAGATGTTCCGCATGTTCTTTCTTATTCTTGGAATATACTAAAATGTCATCAATAAACACCACTACAAACTTGTCTAGCTCAGGCATGAATACTGAGTTCATTAGATACATGAAATGAGCTAGAGCATTTGTCAAACCAAAAGACATTACCAAGTATTCATATAATCCATATCTTGTGGTAAATGCCATTTTGGGAATATCTTCAGGCTTTATCTTGATTTGGTGATATCCTGATCTCAAATCTATCTTGGAGAAAACTTTGGCTCCGGCCAATTGATCAAAAAGCAGATCTATCCGAGGTAATGGATACTTATTCTTGATGGTCACTTCATTCAATGGACGATAGTCGACACATAACCTCAAAGTCTCATCTTTCTTTTTCACAAAAATTGCCGGACATCCCCAAGGTGAAGAACTAGGTTGGATAAACCCTTTCTCAATCAATTCTTGTAACTGAGTTTTCAACTCGGCCAATTCCTTAGGTGGCATCCTATAAGCTCTCCGAGAAATTGGAGCTGTTCCAGGTTGTAACTCTATATTGAACTGTACATCCCTATTAGGTGGTAGACTGGGTAAATCTTCAGGAAACACATCCGGAAATTCACACACTACCAGAATATCTCTAATCTCTTTGACAGCAGTTGCACAAATCTTGCCCACTGATTTTCTTAGGGTTGGAAGTTGGATAAGAAGTTGAGAATTATTATCAGGCAAACTCACTCTTAAGGTCCTATTCAAAGCATCTATAACAGCCTTATGCTGGTACATCCAATTCATTCCCAAGATTACATCTATATCCTGATCCTTAAGGATAATCATGGTAGTGGGAAAAATATGCTCACCCAGGTTTATGGGTACCTGGTATACCATTTCCTTAGTACACAGACGTCCCCTAGGCGACTGTATAAAGAAACTTTCCTTTGTTGCCCCAATTGAAATTTCATGCTTCACGACAAATGTTCTATTGATGAATGAATGCGATGCGCCAGAATCAAAAAGTATAACTGTAGGGTGATTGGCAATAGGAAACATACCCATCATCACTGGCTCCCCTTCTAGAATTTCTCCAGCTTGAATATAGAACACCCGTCCTGTCTTCCTCTCATCTTTGCCCTTCTGAGCATTCTGATTGTGGTTCTTGTTTGGTGCCTGACCCTGTTGTTGATTGGCAGGAGCCTTCTGATAATTTTGATTAGCCTGCCTAGGATATGGACATTCCCTGGAGAAATGACCAGTCCTTCCACAATTGTAGCACGGATAGTTGTGACCCTGGGATGTTGGAGCATTGCCACCAGGAGCATTGGTTGACTGTGAACTCAGATATGTTATAGCAGGATGGACATTTGACTATTGCCCAGCTTGGAACTGTGGCGGACGATAAGGAGGACGATTATGCTATACTGGATGATAAATCACCCTCTGCCTCTTCTGATTTCCCCCAAAAGATCCAGACGGCACACTCTTTTTATTTTTGAGCTCCTTATGCTGCCAATACTTTGACTCTGAAGCAATTGCAATATTTACTGCCTCATGGTAAGTAACATTGGTGCAAGTGGTCATCATAGTCTGCAACTTGGTATTTAGGCCTCTCATAAACCACCTCTTCTTCTTGGCATCAGTATTGACATGTTCGGATGCATATTGGGACAGATGATTAAATCTTCCCACATACTGCATCACGGTTTGATCTCCTTGTTTCAAAGCAAGGAATTCATCTAGCTTCATAGCCATAACTCCTTCGGGAATATAATGGGCTCTGAAGGCTGTACGGAACTCAGCCCAAGTTATTGGAATGCCAGCTGATTGCATAGCCACTAAGTTTGCCCACCAAGCACTTGCTGCTCCTCTAAGTTGTTGGGCGGCAAATGTAGGTTTCTGATACTCCGTGCATGGGATAAGGTCAAATTTCTGTTCCATGGTTCGAAGCCAGTCATCAGCCTCCAATGGTTCATCTGCCTTGGTGAACACCGGGGGTCTTGTGTCTGTAAAATCAACATATGTAGCCTCCTGTCGGTTATGGTGGCGTCCATGGTTTCCGTACATCTGATTCTGATTACTCTGAGCCATCTCATGAAGCAAACGAGAATTTTCAGCCATCACATTGACAAGTGTAGTTATAGCATCAGCTAAATTGGTTGGAACTGGTGGCGGATCTGGAATACCATCCTCATCTTGTGAAGTTCCCGGAATAAACGAACCCCGTGTATGACGCATCTGCTCATAACAAACCAAACTTTATTCACATGTCTTTATTGAATTGTACCAAAGCTTACTCTAGACACCTTACATAGAGTTTACTAATGTACAAACAAACCCACGAGTACAAGAACAAAACTACATAACTTAGCTAGAGCTACTATTATACAACTCTACTCTTTTCCTCAATTTCTTCAAACTTCAGGCTCGGTATCCATTCCGGAATTATTACCGCCTTCATCATCGCTTTCATCGATCATTACTAATTCTTTAGGATCTTCTTGTTCTTCCTCTCCTGATTCATCATCATCGGCAAGGATGACACCGGGGTCCATGGCATCAACTTGAGGCTCATGATTCGGATTTAGTAGATTGCTAAGCCTATGAACTTCCTCATGTAGATATGTATTATGTTCTTCTAAATCGTCTACATAGAATTCTAGCTCATGAGTTCTAGCTCTAGCTACATTTTCCCTGTGCCAAGCTTCATTTCTTCCTTCCACCGTACGAACTAGCATACTTTCGCAGTTCCTATGTGCGGTGGTGAGCTGCCTCAATTGACCCTATAATTCTCCTATTTGTATAACATCCAAAGCCCTATCTCTCGTAGATTGTGCTAACTCCATAGAAACCCTCAATATCTCTGCCTAGGGATCAGGCCTAGTACTGCTACTGCTAGCACCATCATTTCTAGGGGCAAGTTGGTGACGAGGAACTCCTTTGGGTCCGGTGGACTTACGGGGCGTCATCTTGGCACGAGCCATACTGTAGGAAGCCAATTTAATCTAAGTAAGACCATTTGATCAAAATCCAAAAAGTAGCTAAGATGGATTATATTCCTCCAACCAGACTCACTACTTAATTCTAGACTAAGAGGTGAAGGAAGTAACAAGTGAATTATTCATGATGCATGCATCGTTCTTACGAACAAAAACATCAAAGTTTATAATGCACCTAAACAACATTTATTTTTATATAGGGCATAGTATAATTACTACTCCACCACACAAAAACCTTTTAATCAAATAGGGAATGGTGAGAAAGAAATAAGATAAGTCAGAAGCAATTTGGACCAAATTTTCAAGTTAAATTTAGTCATCCCAATTCATTTTGAAGTTTTTGTAAAACAATACAACAAAAACATTGTAACGATCGCTCTGATACCATTATATGGCAGAACCTCCTAAGTTATAGGGCCCACATGCACCTGTCACTGTCCGACGACTTTTGACATTTATGCATATGTTTCCAATAACTTAAAAAGACTATCGGGTGTCCTCGGGGAACCCCGAATCATCCACGATTTCTGAGCAGGATCACGTTACAGAGTCATTGCAGTATTACAACATTTATTCAAATATCAAAACCAGAGTAAAAACAGCGGAAGTCTTACGATAACATAGTTTACAAACCATTTGTTTCAAACCTTACAAACTAAGTTCGATAATTATTACAAACCATAGTAGTAGTGGAGTGGCACAATTAATATAGACATATCACACAAAATAAACATCCTGCCCAAGGATCACACAATTACATCTCATCGTCAGAACGAACGATAGTCATGCAGCACGATCCAAAACAGATCTGCTCATGAGGCTCACCTGCAACAAGGGGTCAACGAACCCTGAGTACAGAAGTACTCAACAAGACTTATCCGAAATATTAACTGATAAACTCAGTAATGCAGGCTCAGGGATTCAAGGTATAGCTTTAACAATGATCAAAGTTCTTTTGCATAAAAGCTCTTTTAACAACATTCTTTATATAGAAAACTTCTTAAGAATTATATACAAAGCTGACATGATCCGCACTGAGATCATGAAACTTTATATCCAGCACCTTCACAAGCCTTATTCAAGTTCCGGTTATTAATTATATGATGATGAACAGTGAGTTGAGTCTCCTTAACTGAGGAGCAACGACGATTCGAACCGATTATAAACCCAGCTAGGAATTCCAGACCACACGACATATGCAGATCCCCGACCTACATATACCAACCTACCCTCAGATCCTCTAAAATAAGAACGGGTCTGTGCCACCCGAGAACACAGTACTCCACCATTCCAGCCCATGACCACGTGGGTACACGCTATTCCCACCATCTCTCCACTCCCAGTGCGCGAGTAGCCATTCTCGTAATAGAATTGCCAAGTTCAGGCTTACCGGAGTATGTGGTTAGTACTACAAATTCTCACCTCATACAATTCAACAACGGATGTGCCTTAATCAACACAGGCGGAAAGAACCCGCTCACAAGACCTCCATGTCTTGTGGCTCACACACATCGAGTCCGCCCGGTCTAGATTTATTACTCCACATTCCCATATCACATGCTAACAAAGTTAACCAATGTTCCATTTAAAACTTGCAGGTGGCAGATAGTCACCTGACTTTCATCGTTCTACGCATAGCTAAGCAAAACTAGACATATACGAATTTAAAACTGGTAATAAGGTAAACATGGAATAACAAGGGTGGTAATGCAACAATTAGGCTTTTACTTAACTCCTAATTACTTAATGCAGTAACGGAAAGCAAAAGCGAAATTTATTTATAAAACACAAGGTAGGGTTGTATGCATCCGGGGCTTGCCTTCGTTGATGGAAAAGTCCGGCTCCTGCGACGTTTCATAAGTATTCGATCCGACCTCAACAGACGGATTAACCTCCTCGGATTAACCTCCTCTATAGCTTGATTAACTACCATGTTTTCACCTTCGTTCACTACACATAATAACAATGCCATGTTCAACATGATGCGGAATACTAAATATGATGCTCGATGATGGATACAAAATTAACAATTTGAATACAACTTTCCTTCGCGGTACAGTTGCAAGTCAACAACTAAATCTTTTTCATAACACATACATCAATTGCCAAGGATCATCATCACTAATGACCCAAGGTCATCACTCAATCCAAAAGTCCAAACAAAAACCTAAATCATTAAAGGTTACTATTCACTTTTATGAATTAATTATTTAATTCAAAATTATGAAATAAATCAACTTATTCTAATTGAGCTCAAAATTTTAGTACATGTTCATTACATGTTAACTAAGTGGCAAAACAAATTTCATAATTTTTGGATAAATAGATAAGCCTGGAAAAATCATGGAAATCCATTTATTAATAAATTGAGCAATTTTTATCACATTCAAAAATACTGAAAAACATTATTTCATATTTTTCTTAAATACTATACATCACAGAGAGGTCACACAAAAATTTTCATAATTTTTGGAGCTCTAAATAAATCTACACAAAATTAACAAAAATAGACACTATTCATTCAAATCTGAAAATAGAAAAATCATTTGAACGCTGAGTCACTAACAACGGGTCCCACATGTCATCTTCAACCTCCGACGTTGACCACGGCAGCGATGGCTCTGACCAGCGATTTCTCACCGACGGTGAGATCAACGGCGACGGCCAACGTACCAAAATGATCACCAAGCCTAGGCGCATCGATTGACGTCCCTATCAGCACTGATTACGGCCTTACACTAGCTCGTCGTCGGCCATGGCGGACGTGGTGACACGGTAGCGCTACGCCGGCGACTACAGACCGGTAGCGGTCAAACTAAAGGTTGAGGAAGCACCAGTAGCTCACCCCGAACACGTTGAAGCAAGGAGCAAGGTCGGAGAAGCAACGGAGAGGCATGACGACGATCTCGGTGATCACGGCGGAGCAACATGTCGTCGGCGATGGTGTACCGGCGACTGTAGTGATCAAAATGAGCAACCAGCTATGGATTAAGTACTATAGCATCGAGACAAAACAGAATCAGCCAAAACCAGGGACGAAGATGCACCGTATAGCTCTGGCCACGGCGAATCGCGCTCGGCAGAGGAATTGCCGGCCGCAAGGAAGAAGACGATGCAACTCGAGTTCCCGACCAAGACTAGCCGAATTGGTGGGTTGGCTGGATGCGCAAAGATATGGTGAAGCTAGAGCACGCTTTGCCGAGATGGCAACGGCGCTAGGTCGATGGCAAAAGCTCGACGGAGCTGCGGCGGTGATGACTGGAAAAACAGAGAAGAAAGAAGAACGACGACGACGGCGTTTTGGTTCTTATAACGCGACTCAGAAGCTCAAGGAAGCCACGCATGAGACGTCTCCGCGCCAGCGCAAAGCCGAGGACGTCCACGCGCGCGCCTGGAACGCCGAAGAAGGTCGCCGGCGGTGTAGCCTAAGCGGTGGACACTGTTCACAGTAATTACAAGTTTGCCATTCGCCAAAATTCTCAAATTACTCTCAAATTTTCATAACAACTCAAAAATCTCCAAAAATAAAAGTTGTTCAAAATCAAAAGTTTTACAACTTTGCTTTTATAACCATCTCCTAATTTGGTCTAGATTTTGAAATGAACTTTTGAATTTGAATAGGGAAATTTAATGAATTACGCCTTTTTGAATTACTCAAAACTTTTCTAAACAACTTGAAAAACTCCAAAAACAAACTTTGTATAACTTGCCAAGCTCTACACTTTTGCTTTTGGGCCCAACTCCAAAATATGCTTAGATTTTGAAATGGATTTTCAGGGTAGGGTTTAAATGTCGAAAAGCGGGGTTTTCACGAAAAATTCAAAACCCAGACAAACTTTGAACTTGAGTCAAACAATACAATTCAACACTCATTACACAAATGTAAACTTGTTTTAGTAAATGCACATCAAAGTTTTCACCAAATGCCAAATGCTTTGCAATGCATATGATGACATGTCAGATTTTAATATTTAGACACCCGAGGTGTTACACCCTCTGTGGGTATATTTGGTGCTTCTCCCAGTAGTGCAACGAGCTACCTAATGTCGCCGATGCCGACATTATAGGAGCTTTCCTATCTGAGACTACCTTTGAATCTCTAGTTCATAAGCTAGGACGCAAGGGCCCATGAACCACCAAGGAACTCCTGGACATCTTCACTAGGCATGCCTCAAGAGAAGAAGCGGTCAGAGTGATCTTCGATCATCTTGATGGCAAAGCAAGGCGGGATGAGGGCACCTGTGAAGGTGCCTCCAATCCTTCTGCCAAAAGGAAGAACAAGAAACAACGGCGCGAGGGCTCGCTCATGGCTGCTGCTGACCGCAAGGGTGGTTGGAAGCCCATGGAGGGCACTCCGAACCATTTCAAAAAATTACTTGAGGGGCCATGCCCAAACCATGCCTTCCCAGTTAAGCATATGTACAAGGACTGTAGCCTAATGAGGCGGTTCTTGTCTGGAGGCTCCAACAAAGGGGAGAACAGGAAGGACCTTGACCCCACCACGGACGACACTGAGGGGAAGGACGATAGCTTTCCAACACCGGATGGTTGCCTCATGATCTTCGGAGGATCGGTGATCTACGACTCCAAACGTCGTCAGAAGGTCACGCGCCGTGAGGTCTATACGACCAAACCAGCCACACATGCCTTCCTCTGATGGTCAGAGTCCGCCATAACCTTCGATCGGACTGACCACCCCGAGATCATCCCATATCCAGGAGAGATATCTGCTCGTGGTCGACCCAATCGTTGGCATGAAGTGTCGCACCCAATTTTGCATAGCAAAACCAAGTACTCATATATGTGTGCCTAGGATGTCCAAACACACACATATATCACAAATTGTAATAGCATCAAAGTAAAGTACTTATAACATCGCATATCTCATCACAATGTTAATACAAAGTTTGCTCAATGGCAATATTATTACATACACAGCGGAATAACTAGCCCAATCTACCACAGGGACTCCAACTGGTGAACATCTCCCTAGTAGTCCTGGACATCCTCCGAAAACTCTTCATATCCATTATCTATTACCCATCTAGGATTTTCATTGGATGTAAAGCAAGTGTAAGCTCACCATCCTTAGCAAGTGTATCAAAGGAATCTATGAGGCTCAAAAGGCTTGACACGGTTTGACTACGGTTTGCAATTTTAGTTGATCAAGTTTTAGCATCCTGAATCACTACTTTAGTGAACAATCCCAAATCCCAAGTGTTATCAATGTATAATCAAGTTTATATCAATTCCCAACCATCCACACTAACCACTAATCACGAAGGATCCAGACCGCTCGTATCCGTGAGCATGGCTATTATAACAGGTAAAATATTTCTGCAGAAATTATACAATTTTAACCACCGAGCCATGGTTCCCAATGCCGAGGTTTGCAAGGCCCACTACACCTCTACCTAGGAAGTGTGGCAGGGTTTCACTATGTAACCCTTAGCTAGTCGCACTAACAAGTCATAGCTGCTAAGGTTTCAGCCGTCTAGCCGTATGTGGCCCTTCTCTAGGAGTGGCACGTGTGGGCATGCGGTATGGTACACACACCCTAGCAAGTAAGGAAACATACCAACTCATGCCCCCTCTTGCCCTTATGGAAAGCTATAGATGAGCTAGTATAATCTAGTTAATAGGTTAAAGTCAGAGCCATATAACACTAGGGGTTGTAGAAACCTCCTGGGTGGCCGCTTCAGGATTAAGTCCTTAGGGAGAGGCGCTAGAGTACTCAACCCCTGTACTCTAGACCCCTAACTGTTGCTAAAAAGTTCCATGTTATCACATTTCATAATGTCTTTAGTCATGTTTAACTATTATTCTATGTTAAGCGCTGTAGCATCTATCCAAAATGCATACCCAAACCCTAGGTAACAATGATATGTGGTACAAGTAATTATCTAGGTAAAGTCCTTAAAGGTATATCAAATTAGACACATGCACTGAATATGAAGTATAATAATTCATAGGTACAAGGGGCCTTTGGTACACTTGCCTTCTTCAAAGTTGTCCTGGGGGTACTGCTGCTGTTGTGGGTCCTCAGTCACTTCAAATTGCTCACCCTTTAATCATGTTCCAAATCACCAATCAAGCATCAATCCTAATCATTACATGCATACAAATAGACTTCTATTAGAACAGTACACTAAATAGTATAAATATAAGTTGAAAAGCTTATAAAACTATTCTATGTACTGCTACGAACATGTGAGCAAAAGAATCACTCAAATCAGACTTAAAACACAAAAGTTACGCATGAAATAAGGTGCAATGGCATTTCTATAAATAAATTGAACTTATTTTTGAATTAAAACAATTAAAAATATGAATTTACATGGCTACTGGACTGCGTGTACTATTTTTGGAAACTACAGGGACCTAAATGAATAAAAATGGGACTAAATTGTATTTATTTTGAACTGGACTGGACTTGCGGGTCAATTCACTAGAAATAGAGGGGCTTTTCTAAAAAATGTGCGTGGCTTGACTGTGGGTTGACCGCACTGCTGACTGGACCAACATGTGGACGCCTGTGATTGGCTCGGTGCACCACATGGTGTGGTGGACTCACTGACGTGGCATCGGGGGCCGGGTCAATGGGTCCACGGTGGACCGATTATGATCCGAACTGGTACGGTTAGATCTCGGCCGTCCAGACAACATCTAACGGCGCAGGGTGCATAGGATGACCTCCGCCGCTGCACAGTACCACCGGCAAGCCTGCCATGGTTGGCGGCGAGGCAGACACGACGGCAAACACCGGGATGGTGATTCCGGCCATCCCGAGACAAACCAAAAGCACATACGTGATCTATAGGACCTTGAGAACACACTGGGATGCAAATCATGGACGGGGAACATGCCGGAGCATCAGTTCTGTGGCGGCGCCATGGTCGGCAGTGTTTGGAGGTCGCCAGTATGGCATTCCAGAGCACAAAACGACAAATGGAGGGCATGGGAAGAGCATGGAGCTCACCATGAGTCAAGAAGAAGAATGCGCCGCGTCCGGGAAGGGCTCCAAAGGCTGGTTGTCGATGGCGACAGTGGCTAGAGAGAGAACCACAGCGTGGGTGAGGGTGAATCCGAGCAAATCAAGGTCAAAATGTGAAATTTGTGATACCTACGGCTGCGAGGGAACACGGTGGAGCTTCGGGTCACGTCAGCGTCAAGGTTTGAGGCACGAGAGCGATGGATTGCGGCGACGACTGGTGAGCGTGAGCATGGATAGAGGAAAGGGGAGAAGGAAGGGGTCAGCGTGGTGCTTTATCGGTGGCCAGTGCTATGGTAGAAGGAAGGGGCGTGGCGCTCAGGCGGGATCGGCCACCTGCCTTGCATGCATGATGGTGGTTGCTTGCCATGCTTGGCAGCGCCATTGCTGGGCGGCGAAGAAGGACGGGAGCGTGTGGGGGAAGAAAAGGAAAGGAAGGGGAAGTGGCCGACTGATGGGTGGGCCAGTGGCGCTGTGAGAGGGAAGGGAGCGGACGGGGCGTGGGCATGGGCACTGACATGCGGGGCTAGCAGTGCAGCGAGAGGGAGAAGGGAGCGCGTGTAGGCGTGGGAGCGCGAGGCAGGCCGAGCAGGCTGGGGCACCGAGCTGGGCCACGCGCGCGTGTGGTGCAGTGCGGAGGAAGGGGCGTGGAGCGGGCCGTGCGTAGCGGGCCAGTGTGGAGCAGGAAGGCGGGAAGGAGAAAGAAGGAAGGGGGGGCTGCTGGGCCGCCAGCTGGCCAAAACCGGAACTAGGAGGAAAAGAAGGCTAGGCCAGTTCCCTGAGGTTGGGTTAAAAATGAAGAAAAGGAGGGTTTTTTTTTCCAAAATCAATTCCTTTTCTAATTCTAGTTTTCAAATCCCAAGCCAAATTCAAATGAATTTTGAATTTAACTTCAACCATTCTAGCCCTACACTCAACCAAAAGTTATGCTTCGGCATGAATACAACAAACATGTTTCTAAACCTTATAGTAAATTTTATTTAGCTAAAATTTATTATTTGGCCTAAGTTAAAAATACATAGAAAATTTAATAAATGCTCAAAATAAATTGCTAATTTATAGTTGAAATTTTTGGGTGTTATAAACCTACCCCCCTTAAGATGAATCTCAGTCCTTAAGATTTGGATGGTTCTAATAGATTGGGATAGTCAGATCGTAGATCCTCCTTTTTTCCCAAGTTGCCTCATCAACAGAGTGTCTGTTCCTACTGAAACTTGCACATTCTTATTATCTTGCTTCTTGTGATTCTCTCTGCTATTTCCAAGATTCTCACTAGATATTCTTTTTATGATAGATCCTCTTGGATATCTAGTTCTTCCAAAGGTAGTTGTTCCTCAGGTACTCTCAAACATTTCTTGAGTTGTGATACATGGAAGACATCATGAACGCCTGAGAGTTGTTCCGGTAATTTTAGCTGGTAAGCAAATTCTCCTCTCCTATTGATGATCTTATATGGTCCCACATACCTAGGTGACAACTTTCCCTTAGTATGAAACCTCTTAACTTCTCTCATAGGTGAAACTTTAAGATAAACAAACTCACCTGATTTCAAACACCAAATCTCTTCTTCTTGTGTCAGCATAGCTTTTCTGTCGAGACTGTACAACCTTCAAGTTTTGCCTTATCATTTGCACCTATTTCTCTGCCAGTTGCAAAACTTCTAGTCCAAAGACTTGACTTTCTCCTGTTTGATTCTAAAATAGTGGTGTCCTGCACTTTCTGCCATACAACGCCTCAAACTGGTGCCATCTTAAGACTTTTCTAGTAGCTATTATTATAAGAGAATTCAGCATAGGGCAAACTTTTATCCCAACTTGTCCCATACTGCAGAGCACAAGCTCTCAGCATATCCTCTAAAATTTGATTTGTCCTCTCTGTCTACCTGTGTGTTTGAGGATGATAAGCTGAGCTAAAGTTAACCTTCGTATCCATGGACTCATGCAATTTCTACTAGAAATGAGATGTGCACTGTGTACCCCTATCTGAAACAATCTTATTTGGTACTCCATGTAAATATACAATCCTTTCCATGTATAGCTCTACCAACTTTGCATCAGAATAAGTTGTCTTGATAGGAATGAAATGTGCTACTTTTGTCAGTCGGTCTACAATTACCCAGATAGAGTCATATCCCCTCTGTGTACGGGGTAATCCCACTATGAAATCCATTCCAACTTCTTCCCATTTCCACTCGGGTATCTTCATAGGCTTGTAGAAACCCTGCTGGCCTCTAATGTTCTACCTTTATTCTTTGGCACGTATCACATATGGCTACATGTTCTGCTACATCTCTTTTCAGTCCATACCACCAATATCTCTCTTTAAGATCAAGACACATTTTAGTACTCTCCAGGTGTATGGAATAGGCCGAGTCATGAGCTTCCCTTAAAATAGACTCCCTAATAGACTTTACTTCTAGCACACAAATCCTTTTACCAAACCATACTAGTTCCTTGATCATCCATGTGGAATCCTGGGTCTGTACCAATCACTATACGTTCAACAATATCCTTGACCCTCTTATCATTCAGCTGTCCCTTACGAATCTCTCGTTCTAGAGTAGGTTCTACCTCTAACTCCATAGTGTTAGCCACAATACCCAAATTCAGGTACTCAAACTCCTCACACAACTACCTAGGTAACTGAGTTGTATAGGCCATGTTCACATAACTCCTCCTACTCAAAGCATCTGCTACAACATTAGCCTTTCACAGGTGATAGTGTATCTCCAAATCATAATCCTTGATTAACTCTAGCCATCTACACTGCCTCAAATTTAGATCTGACTGTGTGAATATATACTTCAAACTCTTATGTTCAGTATAAATCTCACACTTATGACCAATCAGGTAATGCCTCTAAATCTTAAGAGCATATACCACAGCTGCTAACACCAGATTATGAGTCGGATAATTTAACTCATGTTTTCTTAGCTATCTGGATGCGTAGGCAACAGCTCTACCCTCTTACATAAGAACACAGCCTAGACCCTACCATGAGGCATCATAATAGATATAGATGCTTTTGGTAAGATCAGGTAAGATAAGCACTGGGGCAGATGTTAGTCTCTTCTTCAACTCCTCAAAACTATCCTGACATTGCTTAGACCATACAAATTTGGCATTCTTTTCTAACAGAGCAGTCAAGGGTTTTGCTAACTTAGAGAATCCCTCGATGAACCTCCTATAGTACCCAACCATACCAAGGAAACTCTGAATCTCACTAACATCATGAGGTGGCTTCCAACTCAACACATCTCTAACCTTCTTAGGATCTACTGCTACTCCTTCATTAGAGATTATGTGACCAAGGAAAGATACTTCTTTTAGCCAGAACTCACATTTGCTAAACTTAGCATAGAGCTAATGTTCTCTAAGCATGTGCAAGCACTAACCTCAAATATTCCTCATGTTCTTCTTCATTCTTAGAGTAGACTAATATGTCATCAATGAACACCACGACAAACTTGTCAAGGTACTCCATGAATACTTTGTTCATCAAATACATGAAGTAAGCAGGTGCATTCGTCAGACCAAAGGACATGACTGTGAACTCATATAGTCCATATTGGGTTACAAAAGTAGTTTTGGGGATGTCAGTACTGCCTTATTCTCAACTGATGGTATCTATATCGGAGGTCGATCTTGGAAACACACAAGCCCCTTTCAACTGATCAAACAAGTCATTCGATTCTAGGTAGTGGATACTTGTTCTTAATTGTGACCTCATTAAGTGATCTATAATATATGCACATTCTTTGTGTATCATCTTTCTTCTCTACAAATAGTACTAGTGCACCCCAAGGTGAAGAACTAGGTTGGACATAACCCTTCTCTAGCAATTCCCTTAGTTGTTTCTTAAGTTCTGCTAATTCATTCACTCCCATTCTATAAGGTCTCTTAGATATGGGTGTAGTTCCTAGGTAAAAGTTCAATGATAAACTCAATGTCTCGTTCAGGTGGCATACCTGGTAACTCCTCAAGGAAAATATCTGGATACTCATTTACTATCCGTATATCCTTTATAGTTGTTCCCTCCAATTGATTCAACCTGGCAGATTTCCATGACTGATTGTGTTGCCATATACTCAACTTTCTCTCCGGAATGGAGTGGTAAGATTCATAGAACTATTTCCTATAATTAATAACTGCCTTCTGAGATCTTAACCAATCTATAACCAAGATGACATCAATACCAGATGAGTCTATGACTACAAGGTTAGCTTGAAATTCTACCCCCTTATGCTGAGACTAGCAGCTAAGCATATCCAATTGGCTTTCATTTCCCCTCTAGGTGAGTTTACTAACATGGGTTTCTTCATAACACATACTGGAATACCATACTTCTTTATAAATGTATATGCTATGAAGGAATGCTGAAGCACTAGAATAAAAAAAGTACTGCTGCTGAGTTTAAGTTGACCTGGAAACGTACCGATCACCACATCCGGTGCCTCCTGAGCTGTTTCAGCGGTTACATGATTCACCTTTCCCCAAGCATAGTTCTGCTGCATGTTAGCCGTCCTCTTGGGGCATCTGTTTGAGTAATGTCCCGGCTCTCCACAATTGAAGCATCTATTATCATTAACTGCATTTGACGTCTTTGGTGCGCCATTCTTCTATAGAGCATTGGGGGCATTATTCCTCATAGGAATGTTGTTGGATTGCTACTGGCGCTGAGCTGGTGCCTTGTACTGCTGCTACTATGTGCACATTGTGGTTGCTGCTTGCGGTTGACTAGATGGGACTGACCCTGGTAGCGCTGCTGTGGTTGTGCCTTGTTGAGGATTGGCATAGAAGCGAGAGTTTCTCCCGAATTGCTATCCTTGGAACTTCCTCTTTTGTCCTCCATCTGGCGGCGCTTGTTCTCTATCAACGAGGCCTTATCCATCAGCTGCTGAAAACTAGCAAAAGTATGAGACAACAGTTGGTACTAGAGGCCATCATTGAAACCTTCCATGAATAACTCCTACCTCTTCTCATCCTCATCCACCTCAGTAGGTGCATACCATGACAATTGTATGAACTTGTCATGATATTTAGCAATAGTCATGCTCCCCTGCTTGAGAGCCAAGAACTCCTTCTTTAGCTTCATCAATCTAGCAGGCACGTGGTGAGAGCGGAAGGCACTATGAAACTCAGGCCAAGTGATGGAGTTAGCATTAGTACTGGCCGAAGCGGAATGAGTCCCACCAATCTAGTGTAGCTTCCTTGCAACTATCCAGAGGCATATAGAACCTTCTCCTTGTCATCACACTATGCAATCTCAAGTTGCCTCTCGATTACACGTAGCCAGTCATCAGCCTGGAGTGGGTCAGTGGAGTGCTTGAAGACAGGTGGGTGTCCTTTTAGAAACTCTCCCCTCTTATCTCTAACTTGAGGGGTTTCATTCCCATTCCTATGCCCCATGTTCTGCATGTTCTGAGCCATCTGCTGAAGCAACTGTGTCTGCATCATCATTAGCTGCTCCATAGTGACTGGAGGTGGTGGTGGTAGGTCCTCGCCTCCTTGGTTGTTCTTCCTAGTATTCACCATCTATAGATACATCATATAAGTCTCACATGTCCAAGCATATAACCTTTAAAAGATAATGGTCTAATTTGAGTAGGTGTCACAAGATCAAGACAAGGGATATATGTAGGGTATACAAAAAGATAATTGTTCTGAACTCTTCCGGTGAGTTGGACAAACAGCAGTGCAGTAAAATGAGCATATCTCACTCTTTGTTTATCATATTATTGCGTATTTTACCTTTATAGAAATATTATCAAATTCTCTACAACTTTCATTTATAACACTTTTTCAAATTCTGAGGTTTACTTAGTAAAAAATAGACGACAAGCAGTACTGTTCCAAAATTCTGACAGCACAGAAACCTCAACTTACAACAGCTATATCTCACAATTTATAATAGGTATTGAGGTGTTTACAGAGCCAAAAGAAATATGTTGAAGTATAATTATCTCCATAAAAGTTTCATGACCATTGGACATCTAGAATATGAGATATGAACTGAGAAAGGTAGACTGCTCAGAATGATACATAATGGACAACATGATAAAAAGAAATCCAACTATTTATTCATATGATCCTTAAACCTTAACCTTGAACTAAATGACCATGGACATGTCCACAAGTCATCACAATCATATAAAAATCCAAATCAGACATTGTTCATTATGACAAACATCGAACCATGCAAGTAACACTTGTTCAACCATTAAAAGAAAAGAAACTAAACACTCTCTCATGCATCTACGCGTATTTATTACATATTATTTTAAGATTTCCTCCTATGGGTCGATGTTGGTGCTGGTGTTGGGGTATCCAAATTCTCCTCTATTCCTCGGGGGCGATTGAGTAGGAACACCTAGGTGCTTCCACATTGGGACCTCCTTGTTGTTGCTTCAGTGTAGCATTCTCACGGACAAGCTGCAAGTACACCTCTCCCATGACATCTAACTCATCCAAGGCCTGGTCCAAATCAGTGTTGGTCTGAGCCAAGCACAATAGGGTAGGCCTCAGCCTTAGGTTTGCCTCTCCAAGTGGTGCAGTGATGTTGCAACTAGACTAGTCGCTCCAACGGCGGGGAAGATAACGGTCCTCCTCCTAGGCGATGTCGTCGAAGTGGCGGTCGCTGGTTGACCACCAATGCCTGTCAAGCAGCATCTCTGGTGGCAGCTGCATGTGTGAGCCATGCAATGATGGCACGGTGGATGTAGCGTACTGAGTCCCCTCATAGATGTACGCTTCTGTCTCCCATAAGCCGATGTAGTCGGGGTGGGTCCAATGCTCTGTCCTGTACTAAACAGTGCATCTGGTGTGGTAGTGGTGTATGAGTGAGACAAGCTTGGGGTGGTAGTAGGCATCTCCTTGCAGATCATAGTGGATCTCTGCAGTCCACCCTTGAGCCAGCAATGCATCATGATCATCATCACCACCATTTCCACTGTCTCCTCCATCTCCATCACCATCACCACCATTACCATCTCCACCATCATCACCACCATCACCTGAATCAGAACTAGTCAGAATCATCTCCATCATCAGGGTCACCAGCTCCCTCCTAACCACCCTGACCATTCTCTTCCATGGGTTCTTCCTCGGACTCCTCTATCTCAATGGGCTCCTCAAACATGGGCCCCTCTTCTATTTCTTCATCCATGGGATCTTCCATCACGTCCTCTAGAGGTTCCTCCATAGGCGGTTCCTCCTCCATGCTCCTCAGAGCTTCCACCAGATGTGTAGGAACACGCTTGCCAAATGTGAACCTTGTCCTCCTGGTGGGCATCATGATGGTCCTCTTACGGGGTGTTACCTTGGTGCGGGCCATCTATAAGAATCAAAAGGTTGAGTATTAGAATAAAATAATTTTTGCAACAGATAAAGAACAAAATATAAGCAAAAAATTTATAGCAAATTAAAGGTAGTAAAATAGAGATAATGTGATCCTAAAAACGTCCATTTCTGACTAGGTTGATCGTCATACAGTCAGTTATAGCTCTGATACCAATTTGTTGCACCCAATTTTGCATAGCAAAACCAAGTACTCATATTTGTGCGCCCAGGATGTCCAAACACACACATATATCACAAATTGTAATAGCATCAAAGTAAAGTACTTATTACATCACATATCTCATTATAATGTTAATACAAAGTTTGCTCAATGGCAATATTATTACATACACAGCGGAATAACTAGCCCAATCTACCACAGGGACTTCAACTGGTGAACATCTCCCTAGTAGTCCTGGACATCCTCCAGATACTCTTCATATCCATTATCTGTGACCCATCCAGGATTTTCATTAGATGTAAAGCAAGTGTAAGCTCATCATGCTTAGCAAGTATATCAAAGGGATCTATGAGGCTCAAAAGGCTTGACACGATTTGACTGTGGTTTGCAATTTTAGTTGATCAAGTTTTAGCATCCTGAATCACTACTTTAGTGAACAATCCCAAATCCCAAGTGTTATCAATATATAATCAAGTTTATATCAATTCCCAACCATCCATAGTACCCACTAATCATGAAGGATCTAGATCGCTCATATCCATGAGCACGGCTATTATAACAGGTCAAATATTTCTACAAAAATTGTACAACTTTACCCACCGAGCCATGATTCCAAATGCCAGGGTTTGCAAGGCCCACTACACCTCTACCTTGGAAGTGTGGCAGGGTTTCACTACGTAACCCTTAGCTAGTCGCACTAACAAGTCATAGCTGCTAAGGTTTTAGCCATCTAGCCGTATGTGGCCCTCCACTAGGAGTGGCACGCGTGGGCATGTGGCACGGTACACACACCCTAGCAGGTAAAGAAACATACAAACTCATGCCCCCTCTTGCCCTTATGGAAATCTATAGATGAGCTAGTACAATCTAGTTAACAGGTTAAAGTTAGAGCCATATGACACTCGAGGTTGTACGAAACCTCCTGGGTCATCGCTTCAGGATTAAGTCCTTAGGGAGAGGCACTAGAGTACTCAACCCCATACTCCAGCCCCCTAACTATTGCTATAAAGTTCCATGTTATCACATTTCATAATGTCTTTAGTCATGTTTAACTATTATTCTATGTTAAGCGGTGAACATCTATCCAATATGCATACCCAAACCCTAGGTAACAAGGATATGTGGTACAAGTAATCATCTAGGTAAAGTCCTTAAAGGTATATCAAATTAGACACATGCATGAATATGAAGTGTAATAATTCATAGGTACAAGGGGCCTTTGGTACACTTGCCTTCTTCAAAGTTGTCCTAGGGGTACTGCTGCTGTTGTGGGTCCTCAGTCACCTCAAATTGCTCACCCTCTAATCGTGTTCCAAATCACCAATCAGACATCAATCCAATCATTACATGCATACAAATAGACTTCTATTAGAACAGTACACTAAATAGTAGAAATATAAGTTGAAAAGCTTATAAAACTATTCTACATACTGCTACGAACACGTGAGCGAAAGAATCACTTAAATCGGACTTAAAATGTAAAAATTACGCATGAAATAAGGTGCAATAGCATTTCTATAAATAAACAGAAGTTATTTTTGAATTAAAACAATTAGAAATATGAATTTACACGGCTACTGGACTGCACATACTATTTTTGGAAACTATAGGGACCTAAATGAATAAAAATAGGACTAAATTGTACTTATTTTGAACTGGACTGGTGAAAGGTCCTAATGGCTAGACGAGGGTGAATAGCCTAATAAAATTTTCTACAACAACACTTAGCAAACCGATTAGACAATTTTGAGGCGAAGCAAGTGTTGCGCTAGCCTACTAAAAATACAAGCCACCTATCACTATTGTAGTTTATATAGTGTTTATTCACACAATAGCTATGACACTACTCTATGTTAGTGTGCTCTCAAAGGTTAACTAAAGAGCCACACCAACCAAGCATGCAAGCTCTCACAACTAGCTACACTAAAGAACTTGACAACTAGTTTGCGGTAATGGAAAGAGAGTGATCAAGAAGATTATACCACCACATAGATGAAAGAACCAATCAATCACAAGGATGAATAACAATAAAGACCAATCACCTCGGAATCAATGATGAACACAATGATTTTTTTACCGAGGTTCACTTGCTTGCCGGCAATCTAGTCCTCGTTGTGACGATTCACTCACTTGGAGGTTCACGCGCTAATTGGCTTCACACGCCAAACCCTCAATAGGGTGCCGCACAACCAACACAAGATGAGGATCACACAAGCCATGAGCAATCCACTAGAGTACCTTTTGGCTCTCTACCAGGGAAAGGTCAAGAACCCCTCACAATCACCACGATCGGAGCTGGCGACAATCAACACCCTCTGCTCAATGATCCTCACTGCTCCAAGCCATCTAGGTGGCAGCAACCACCAAGAGTAACAAGTGAAACCCATAGTGAAACACGAACACCAAGTGCCTCTAGATGCAAACACTCAAGCAATGCACTTGGATTCTCTCCTAATCTCACAAAGATAATGAATCAATGATGGAGATGAGTGGGAGGGCTTTGACTAAGCTCACAAGGTTGCTATGTCAATGTAAATGACCAAGAGAGTGAGCTTGAACCTGCCATGGGGCTTAAATAGAAGCCCCCACAAAATAGAGCCATTGTACCCCTTCACTGGGTACAACACTGGGTGACCGGACGCTCCGGTCCGATCGACCGGACTCAGGACCCAACATCCGGTTGCACGATGTCAGCCACGTGTCACACTGTGTTCAATAGGAGTTGTCTGATCTCAACAATCATTTGTTGATCGGACACTCTGCTACAACTGACCGGACTCTGAGCCTCCAGCGTTCGGTCATTTCTAGTAAGGTTCTAGAAACGTATTTTGCCGACTGGACTCGTCCGGTCACATGTGTTAGCATATTTTCACAAACATTTTCAAGGGCGTTAGCACTCCACTAGATCCTAAATGCATATGCAATGAGTTAGAGCATCTAGTGGCACTTTGATAACCGCATTCCGATACAAGTTTCAGCCCTCTTAATAGTACGGCTATCAATCCTAAATGTGATCACACTCTCTAAGTGTCTTGATCACCAAAACAAAATAGCTCCTATGGTTTATACCTTTGCCTTGAGCTTTTTATTTTTCTCTTTCTTCTTTCCAAGTCCAAGCACTTGATCATCATCATGGTATCATCATCATCATGCTATGATCTTCATTTGCTTCATCACTTGGAGTGTGCTACCTATCTCATGATCACTTGATAAACTAGGTTAGCACTTAGGGTTTCATCAATTCACTAAAACCAAACTAGAGCTTTCAATCTCCCCCTTTTTGATAATTGATGACAACCCTTTCACAAAGATATGAATTGAAATTTAGTTGAATCCATGTTGCTTGCCCAAGCATATTTACCATGTGTAAAAGGATATGGACAAGTTTCATGAACCCCAAATGGTAGCAATTGCTCCCCCTACATATGTGCTAAGAGTTTGGATTGTAGCTTGCACATATGCTTGGATAGGAAATATAGGAGTCAATGTCTACCAAATGATGCTAAGGTATAAAAGATGGACCTTTAAAGCATGATACCAATCGGAGTGCACCATTATACCATCCTTAGCATCATGGTTAGTTTGATACCACTTGGAAACAACACTTGAAACAAAATCACTAGATAACCTATGCATGCTAGTTTTTCATTTCATCATTCAAACCTACAACTAGCATACACCACACAAGCATGGATATCAAAATTTACAACTTGTGCCATGCAAGCAAACATATGAAATGCATATTCAAATGCACCATACAAGTTTATGAGCTTGTCCCCCTACTTGTGTGCTCAAAATTTTAATTGATTCCTTTCCGTTGTGATATCTCTCTCTCTCTATGTCAAATTCTCCCCGTTGGTGTCTATTTACTATCTTTGTGCACTATTTCTCCCCCTTTGTCATCAATGACCACAAAGGTTTAAAAAGTAGATAGGTTAGGATTATCAATGTCAATCAATAGGGTGAGGATCATTTTTTCAATCTAGATCATTTACCAAAGATATTTAACTCAGTTTGATCCAAGGACAAGCTTTTTCACACCTCCAAATAAGGGTTATCTTGTACTATGTTGAGTTAAACACTTAGAGCTCATTTTCTAGATCAAACACTAGGTTTACAAGCCCACAAACATGTCATATGCTACCACTAGATCAAAATAAGCATAGAAGCAATAGTGGTACCATACAATCATCAAATTCATTTGATTTTCATGAATGAGCCTATTAAACATGAAAGATGTCTAGATGCACTAAACAAGTCCTTAGCAAGGATGTATGCCATGCCAATCAACTTTTACCTTGGATTGCTCGAAGGAGAGGCATGTCATATAAGTGGGGAGGTGCATCAACACATATTTGAGAAATCCAATATGTTCAACTCATTCCTTAGCTTGCAAAACCTTTTCTCATCCAATGGCTTGGTGAATATGTCGGCAAGTTGATCTTTGGTGCCTACACTCTCAATGCAAATGTCCCCTTTTTGTTGGTGATCTCTTATGAAATGGTGGCGGACATCAATGTGCTTTGTTCTTGCATGTTGAACCGGATTGTTGTTCAACTTGATTACACTCTCATTGTCACATAGCAATGGCACTTTCTTGAACTTGATTCCAAGGTCACTCAAGGTGGCCTTCATCCAAAGTACTTGTGCACAACAACTACCGGTGGATATGTATTCGGCTTCGGCGGTTGATAATGCAACACTATTTTGCTTCTTTGATGACCATGAAACAAGTGATCTTCCCAACAATTGACATGTGCCTGAGGTGCTCTTCCTTTCAACCTTGCATCCCGCATAATCCGAGTTAGAGTAACCAACTAGCTCAAACTTTGCTCCTTTGGGATACCATAAGCCAACATTTGGTGTATGCTTCAAGTACCTCAAAATTTTCTTTGTAGCCTTCAAATGACTTTCTCTTGGTGAGGCTTGAAATCTTGCACACATGCATACACTAAACATGACATCCGGCCTTGATGCGGTTACATAGAGTAGGCTTCCAATCATAGACTGATACAACTTTTGATCTACCATGTTTCCACTTGCATCACTATCCAAGTTGCCATTGGTTCCCATTGGTGTGCTAATGACTTTGCTATCAATCATGCCAAACTTCTTGATCATGTCCTTGATGTACTTGCCTTGACTCACAAATGTACCATTTTTCAATTGCTTGATTTGAAGACCAAGGAAGTAACTCAACTCTCCAATCATGGACATCTCAAACTCATTAGCCATCATCTTTCCAAACTCATCACAAAATTCTTGATTGGTTGATCCAAATATGATGTCATCAACATAGATTTGCAATACAAATAGATCTTTTCCAATCTTCTTGATGAAAAGAGTGGTGTCAACCTTGCCCATTGTGAAACCTTTTGAGAGGAGGAAGTCCCTTAATCTCTCATACCATGCTCTAGGTGCTTGCTTCAAGCCATACAATGCCTTCTTCAACTTGTACACATGGTTGTGCTTCTTGTCATCTTCAAAGCCGGGAGGTTGCTCAACATATACTTCTTCATTGATATAACCATTGAGAAATGCACTCTTAATATCCATTTGATAGAGCTTGATGTTGTGGGCACAAGCATAGGCTAGCAAGATTCTTATTGCTTCCAATCTAGCAACTAGGGCATATGTTTCTCCAAAGTCAAGACCTTCAACTTGTGTATAGCCTTGTGCTACCAATCTTGCTTTGTTCCTTACTACTATCCCATCTTGATCTTGCTTATTTCTAAAGACCCATTTGGTTCCAATCACATTGTGTCCCTTTGGTCTTTCTACCAACTCCCATACTTGATTTCTTGTGAAGTTGTTCAATTCTTCATGCATAGCATTCACCCAATCAATATCCCTCAAAGCTTCATCTATCTTCTTCGATTCAATGGATGACACAAATGAGAAGTGTTCACAAAATGATGCCAATCTTGATCTTATTTGTACACCTCTTGAAATATCACCAATGATAGTGTCTAATGGATGATCTCTTGCAATACTTGTTGGTTGGAGCAATGGAACTTGATTGCTTGCACTTGCTAGATCATTGGGTTGAGATGATGTACTAGCCACTTGATCTTGGTCAATGTCATGAGAGTCACTTGCACTAGCTTGATTTGTATCATCTTGCTCATTTGAGTTAGAGAGTACTTGCACTTGATCATCTTCATCATCAATCACTTGCCTAGGCCTCAATTCACCAATATCCATGTTCTTCATGGCATTTGAAAGTTGAATGCCTCTAACATCTTCCAAGTTCTCATTCTCTTCTTTTGAACCCTTGGTTTCATCAAATTCAACATCATGAACTTCCTCAAGAGTACCACTATCCAAATTCCAAACTCTATATGCTTTGCTTGTAGTGGAATAACCAAGTAGGAATCCTTCATCACATTTCTTATCAAACTATATATATATATATATATATATATATATATATATATATATATATATATATATATATATATATATATAAAAGTGACTGAGGAAGTAGCACCTTCTTATCGCCACTCGAGGTCGAGGGAGGCAGCAGGTAGAGCAATGGCCCTCTTGAGTCATGACAATGCATGGCGATACACAGTGCTACTAGCCTGTCTAGCCATTGTACTAATTCAGGGTGGCAGCGAGGCAGTAGTGTAGTGGCACCAGAGGAGAGGATGCAGTACATTCATGCGTCGAAAGAAAAGACCACGTACGAAAACAGTGGCCTTATTTGGGGCTGTTTTTGTCAAAAGCAGCAGGGTACGTGTACGTCCCGTCCTGTGATGCGCTAGCCGCTAGCTGCAGCCTGCAGAGGCTGCATACAGCCAAAAATGGTGGTCCGAGAAGGAGAGAGAAGTATATCAAGCCTGAAACAAACGACAGGGAACATAGCACTACGGAGTACTAGTACTATGCCAGCAGGCCGGCCGGCCGTTGAAAGATCAACGGAGGAAACCAGGCGCTCGTACAAAGCAGGCATGCAGCGGCTTTACTCAGCTGCTACCTGCGCGTGCAATGGCAATGCTCAGACAACGCTTGCAGTGCAGGCATGCCTGCCACTCGAAGCATGAATGCACGCACCAATGTCGAACCACGCAGGTACCAAAAACGACAATAGTGTCAACTTTGAACTGTCAACCAATGGGGCGAGGTCCCTCCAGCACTGTCGCTTGTTGCAGCCAAGACCCAAGATAGGGCAATGTACCCCTAGTTCACCGTTACTAGTGTTTGAATCTGAGGCCCCTAGGTTATGCGCGAAAAGATGTTGCGAGTGACACAAGCTCGCACCGTATCAGGTCAAGAATGATGTAGCTAGTCAATCGCGTAAAAAACCCTAGATGACCAGTGTTGAAGCAACCACAACAAGAGAGATTAGGATTTAGCAAAGTCGACCACAAATTCTATAAACACAACTCCAATCCAAAAGTAGTACAAGTGATTATCGCTCTCTCACAACCCCACTGGACCCTTTATGCCCCACTGATTCTTGCCCTATAAAAAATCTAGTGTAATAGAACTATCTAGTTTAATCTTCTTAAGCGCTTCTAATTGCTCTTTACAAGCATTGGATGAGATCCTTCTGTTGGTTGGTTGATGCCTGTGGCCTCTACCACTTGTTTCTATAGTTCTCACCAAGGCCCTCGTACATGCAAGTACGAGAGTCATACTCCTAGTAGGATTTCACATTCAAGTCCTAATAAAAACTAGAAAGTCCTAATAGCACACCTCTATTGAGTCCTATTACAAGTAGAATTTGAGTCACCATATGTCGGGGACCAATATTAGGGTACTCGAAGAGGAGGAGCTAACAACCGTCGAACGTTGATTCATCCGCACAATCAAGAGCACGACTACACCGTTTACCAGGTCACTCCTCGTTCGTCCACCAGGACCATGGGCCCCGCCCCAAGCAGACTCAGCCTCACTCGATCTCCGGGGGCTGGCTCCGCCTCGCCCGACGTCTGAGGGCAGACTCCGTCTCGCCCGACGTCTGAGGGTAGACTCTGCCTCGCCCGACGACCGCGGGCTGGCTCCGCCTCGCCTGATGTCTGAGGGCAGACTCCGCCTCGCCCGACGTCTGAGGGCAGACTCCACCTCGGCCGACGATCGTGGGCTGGCTCCGCCTCGCCCAACGTCTAAGGGCAGACTCCGCCCCGCCCGACGTCTGAGAGCAGACTCCGCCTCGCCCGACGACCGTGGGCTGGCTCCGCCTCGCCCGACGTTTGAGGGCAGACTCCGCCTCGCCCAATGTTTGAGGGCAGACTCCGCCTCACCCGACGTTTGAGGACTGGCTCCGCCTCGCCCGACGTCTGGGGGCTGGCTCTGTCTCGTCCGACGTCTAAGGGTAGACTCCACCTCGCCCGACCCTTGGGGGCTGGCTTCGCCTCGCCCGACGTCTGCGCGCTGCTCCTTCATAACTACGCGCAGATAAGGCAGGACACTCAAGTCAACCGCAATACCGAGGACCATAGTCTGCACGCCTACAGGAAAGTACCATCAGGATATGATAAGACGAGCGCTTTAAAACCCTTCCGGACATGTAAGAGCCCAAACAGTGTTGTAGGCGCCGACATTTGTCTTACAGTGTTGTGGGCGTCGCCATTTGCCCTCGGGTGTGGATCCTGACGGAAGAATACGACAACCACTAGAGTCCAGGAAGAGACTCACATCCTCTATAATGATGGACGTGTGGTCACTGCCCCGTCCATTCCCCGTGGGGTCACGGATCAACACCCTGGTCCATCACGCCGCCCACCGGGGCAGGATGGGACGTGACCACTTGCTGATCAAACCAAAGCATGGCATCATCAACAGGCATATACCTAGCATGGAGCTATCCCTGGCACCGTCTACCATGTCAGCAGGGCTTGCTCAGATGAAAAGGAAGACCTAGCACCTTCAAAGGACCTTGGTTTTTCTTCTTTCTTCCATCTATAATCCCTGCTTCCCCTCGTTCTATAAAAGGGAAGGCAGGGCACCCCACTAAACCGATCAATAGAACACACCACGCACCACATAACACACAACTGAGCAGATATAAAGCTCTGAGCGTCCTTTCAACCTTTTGATCAGAGACTTAGGACCAGTCGCTCTCTCGCCCGTTTGTAACCCCTACTACAAACCTTTTAGTGCTAATAACACGAGCAGTAGCCACAAACTGGACGTATGGACATTCTACGTGAACCAGTATAGACCTTGTGTCTTTTAGCACACCATCCGGGTCCAACGCGCAATAATATAAATTTACTTGTTGATGTTTACTTGAAACACCGACAGTTGGCGCGCCAGGTAGGGGACCTTTGCGTGTTCCAACATTAACATTAGGCCACGAATGGCTAGCCATGATATCAGCTAGGTCCTAGGAGCACACGTGCGCTTCAGGGGCGTAGACTTCATCATCACGGTGGGAGGAGGGTTGGTATTGGCTCACGTCGCCATCCAACCTCTCCCTTCCATCGGCCTCAACTTTGGGAGGCTTGGGCATAGCTCGGTGTCTCCCTAGGACCCCAACCGTCTAGGGAAGACCCACGTCGCCTCGCTTTCTTTGCACCAACATCATGGCATGGCTCGCCGGAGGGGAATCCCTCTCTCCGGAACACCACGTACAAAGCGCCCCGACAGTGCTTCCGTTCGGTCTCCGCAACACCACGGCGACTGTTAGCCACCTTGTGGCTCAATGTATGGTTCCACCTCCCACGAACGATGAATTCACGGGGGTGATCGAACATGTCGTGGAATCCTTCCATGACCTCCTGGTCAAGGAGCCAAAATCACCCACTAGCTCTTACTCTAGTAGAGGGAGCCATCACCCCTCTCGTGAATGCTTCATGATGGGTACCCCTGAGGGACACATCAAAAGTATCCACAAGGGGGAGGCTACTCCTACAAACGACCTCAATGATGAAGCCAAGAGGGACATAGCAGCTCCGCCACGCATGCTGGTGGAGCAACTGAAAGCCTGACACCAAGAGATCGAGGAAGCGCGACTCCAGCTCGAGCAGGAATGCATGGAGCTCGATCCGGAGATCGAGCACCGTGGAGATGGTGGGCGCACCTGTGCCATGGCCCACAACTTGAACCGGAGGATCATCACTGATGATGAAGCCCTCACTCGCTTCATCCGTGCAAGCCAAAACATCACCGTTGCGGCAGCCTTGCTCCATGGTCATCCAGAGGCTACGACGCCCGAGGACCGTCGGGCCCACCACGAGATTCGCACACTGCTCGAGCGTGCGGTGGTGTAGCAGGCCAAAAGCTCATTGTCTCGGTGATGCAAGCTTGATGCCAGCCAGCGCATGTCCTCGTAGCACCCCGACAGGGATGTGTCGGTCCACTAGGAGCCACAAGGAAGCAGACAGCGCACCACGGTCCTAGTGCATCAGCGTCTCGGCCACAACCATGATGCATGCAACACCCTCGACACCCGTAGACGTGCCTACGATGTACTGAGAGAGGGAGCCAGACGTGGCTATCACCCTTATCATGGCGGACGCTACGATAGCGGCGAGGACCGAAGCCCGAGCCCTGACCTGCTGGGGCCTTAGGCCTTTAGCCGTCACATCCTCAACACTACTTTCCCATCGAGGTACAAACCACCAACCAATATCCTAAAGTACTCTGGAGAAACAAACCCCGGACTATGGCTCGAAGACTATCGGCTTGCTTGCCAAGCTGGTGGTGCGGATAATGTTGACTTCATTATCCACAACCTTCCACTATTCTTGGCCAATTCGGCACGAGCGTGGTTGGAACACCTGCCGTCCAACAGAATCTAGGGTTGGGCAGACCTAAAGGAGATCTTTGTGGGGAACTTCCAGGGCACATACAAGCGCCCTGGGAATCCATGGGACCTCAAAAACTGCCGACAGAAGGCCGGTGAAACCCTCTGTGGCAGAACCTCCTAAGTTATAGGGCCCACATGCACCTATCACTGTCCGACGACTTTTGACATTTATGCATATGTTTCCAATAACTTAAAAAAGACTGTCGGGTGTCCTCGGGGAACCCCGAATCATCCACGATTTCCGAGCAGGATCACATTACAGAGTCCTTGCAGTATTACAACATTTATTCAAATATCAAAACCAGAGTAAAAACAGCGGAAGTCTTATGATAACATAGTTTACAAACCATTTGTTTCAAACCTTACAAACTAAGTTCGATAATTATTACAAACCATAGTAGTAGTGGAGTGGCACAATTAATATAGACATATCACACAAAATAAACATCCTGCCCAAGGATCACACAATTACATCTCATCGTCAGAACGAACGATAGTCATGCAGCACGATCCAAAACAAATCTGCTCATGAGGCTCACCTGCAACAAGGGGTCAACGAACCCTGAGTACAGAAGTACTCAACAAGACTTATCCGAAATATTAACTGATAAACTCAGTAATGCAGGCTCAGGGATTCAAGGTATAGCTTTAACAATGATCAAAGTTCTTTTGCATAAAAGCTCTTTTAACAACATTCTTTATATAGAAAACTTCTTAAGAATTATATACAAAGCTGACACGATCCGCACTGAGATCATGAAACTTTATATCTAGCACCTTCACAAGCCTTATTCAAGTTTCGATCATTAATTCTATGATGATGAATAGTGAGTTGAGTCTCCTTAACCAAGGAGCAACGACAATTCAAACTGATTATAAACCCAGCTGGGAATTCCAAACCACACAACATATGTAGATCCCCGACCTACATATACCAACCTACCCTCAGATCCTCTAAAATAAGAACGGGTCCACGCCACCTGAGAACACAGTACTCCACCATTCCAGCCCATGGCCACGTGGGTACACGCTATTCTCGCCATCTCTCCACTCCCAGTGCGCGAGTAGCCATTCTCGTAATAGAATTGCCAAGTTCAGGCTTACCGGAGTATGTGGTTAGTACTACAAATTCTTACCTCATACAATTCAACAACGGACGTGCCTTAATCGACACAGGAGGAAAGAACCCGCTCACAAGACCTCCATGTCTTGTGGCTCACACACACCGAGTCTGCCCGGTCTAGATTTATTACTCCACATTCCCATATCACATGCTAACAAAGTTAACCAATGTTCCGTTTAAAACTTTCAGGTGGCAGGTAGTCACCTGACTTTCATCGTTCTACGCATAGCTAAGCAAAACTAGACATATACGAATTTAAAACTGGTAATAAGGTAAACATGGAATAACAAGGGTGGTAATGCAACAATTAGGCTTTTACTTAACTCCTAATTACTTAATGCAGTAACGGAAAGCAAAAGCAAAATTTATTTATAAAACACAAGGTAGGGTTGTATGCATCCGGGGCTTGCCTTCGTTGACGGAAAAGTCCGGCTTCTGCGACGTTTCACAAGTATTCGATCCGACCTCAACAGATGGATTAACCTCCTCTATAGCTTGATTAACTACCACGTTTTCACCTTCGTTCACTACACGTAATAACAATGCCATGTTCAACATGATGCGGAATACTAAATATGATGCTCGATGATGGATACAAAATTAACAATTTGAATACAACTTTCCTTCGCGGTACAGTTGCAAGTCAACAACTAAATCTTTTTCATAACACATACATCAATTGCCAAGGATCATCATCACTAATGACCCAAGGTCATCACTCAATCCAAAAGTCCAAACAAAAACCTAAATCATTAAAGGTTACTATTCGCTTTTATGAATTAATTATTTAATTCAAAATTATGAAATAAATCAACTTATTCTAATTGAGCTCAAAATTTTAGTACATGTTCATTACATGTTAACTAAGTGGCAAAACAAATTTCATAATTTTTGGATAAATAGATAAGCCTGGAAAAATCATGAAAATCCATTTATTAATAAATTGAGCAATTTTTATCACATTCAAAAAGTACTGAAAAACATTATTTCATATTTTTCTTAAATACTATACATCACAGAGAGGTCACACAAAAATTTTCATAATTTTTGGAGCTCAAAATAAATCTACACAAAATTAACAAAAATAGACACTATTCATTCAAATCTAAAAATAGAAAAATCATTTGAACGCTGAGTCACTGACAACGGGTCCCACATGTCATCTTCAACCTTCGACGTTGACCACGGTAGCGATGGCTCTGACCAGCGATTTCTCGCCGACGGTGAGATCAACGGTGACGGCCAACGTACCAAAATGATCACCAAGCCTAGGCGCATCGATTGACGTCCCTATCAGCACTGATTACGGCCTTACACTAGCTCGTCGTCGGCCATGGCGGACGCGGTGACACGGCAGCGCTACGCCGGCGACTACAGACCGGTAGCGGTCAAACTAAAGGTCGAGGAAGCACCAGTAGCTCACCCCGAACACGTTGAAGCAAGGAGCAAGGTCGGAGAAGCAACGGAGAGGCGTGACGACGATCTCGGTGATCACGGCGGAGCAACACGTCGTCGGCGATGGTGTACCGGCGACTGCAGTGATCAAAATGAGCAACCAGCTATGGATTAAGTACTACAGCATCAAGACGAAACAGAATCAGCCAAAACCAGGGACGAAGATGCACCGTATAGCTCTGGCCACGGCGAATCGCGCTCGGCGGAGGAATTGCCGGCCGCGAGGAAGAAGACGATGCAACTCGAGTTCCTGACCAAGACTAGCCGAATTGGTGGGTTGGCTACATGCGCAAAGATACGGTGAAGCTGGAGCACACTTTGCCGAGACGACAACGGCGCTAGGTCGATGGCAAAAGCTCGACGGAGCTGCGGCGGTGATGACTGGAAAAACAGAGAAGAAAGAAGAACGACGACGACGACGTTTTGGTTCTTATAACGCGACTCAGAAGCTCAAGGAAGCCACGCAGGAGACGTCTCCGCGCCAGCGCGAAGCCGAGGACGTCCACGCGCGCGCCTGGAACGCCGAAGAAGGTCGCCGGCGGTGTAGCCTCGGCGGTGGACACTGTTCACAGTAATTACAAGTTTGCCATTCGCCAAAATTCTCAAATTACTCTCAAATTTTCATAACAACTCAAAAATCTCCAAAAATAAAAGTTGTTCAAAATCAAAAGTTCTACAACTTTGCTTTTATAACCATCTCCTAATTCGATCTATATTTTGAAATGAACTTTTAAATTTGAATAGGGAAATTTAACGAATTACGCCTTTTTGAATTACTCAAAATTTTTCTAAACAACTTGAAAAACTCCAAAAACAAACTTTGTATAACTTGCCAAGCTCTACACTTTTGCTTTTGGGCCCAACCCCAAAATATGCTTAAATTTTGAAATGGATTTTCAGGGTAGGGTTTAAATGTCGAAAAACGGGGTTTTCTCGAAAAATTCAAAACCCAGACAAACTTTGAACTTGAGTCAAACAATACAATTCAACACTCATTACACAAATGTAAACTTGTTTTAGTAAATGCACATCAAAGTTTTCACCAAATGCCAAATGCTTTGCAATGCATATGATGACATGTCAGATTTTAATATTTAGACACCCGAGGTGTTACAATCCTTCCCCCTAGGAAATGTGTCGTGAGAACACATACAAACTCTGTCCATAAAATAGCTGAGGTCCCTTTACAAAACACAATTTGTACTACCGAACTCAAATAACATTACTCTATTCTATATTGACGCTAGAAATTCTAGAAACTTTTCTAATAAGTAATCTTCTGATTCCCAAGTAGCTTCCTCTTCTGAATGTTGATTCCATTGTATTTTGTAGAACTTGATTGTCCTTCTTCGAGTAACACGATCTTTCTGATCTAACACTCAGATAGGATAGTCGGAATAAGTTAAATCCGGTTCTAGTTCCACTCCTTCAACTTCAACATTCTGTTCAGGCACTCAGAGACACTTCTTCAATTGAGAAACATGGAACACATCATGCACAGCTGCGAGATGTTCAGGTAATTGCAAATGATATGCCACTTTTCCATACCTCTCCAAAATTTGATATGGTCCAATATATCGAGGCGCCAACTTTCCTTTAACACCAAAACGGTTAACTCCCTTTATTGGTGATACTTTCAGATATACAAAATCTCCTTTGGTAAATACCAATGGTCTCTGTCTTCTATCCGCATAACTCTTTTGTCGGGATTGAGCTATCTTCAAATTACTCTGTATTTGCCTAACCTTGTCTTCTGTTTCTTTCACAAGGTCAACTCCAAAGAATCTTCTTTCTCCAGGCTCAGACCAACTCAATGATGTCCTGCATCTACGACCATAGAGTGCTTCAAATGGAGCCATTCTAATGCTTTCCTGATAACTATTGTTGTATGAGAACTCGGCCAAAGGTAAGCATTCATCCCACTTATTGGAATAGTTAAGGACACAACACCTTAACATATCTTCAAGCACTTGATTAATTCTTTCAGTTTGTCCATCAGTCTGCGGATGATAAGCTATACTATACAGAAGTTTGGTACCCAATGAAGAATGCAATTGTTTCCAAAAGTTGGAGACAAACTGTGTACCTCTATCTGACACAATAGTCTTGGGTACTCCATGGAGACTCATGATTCTTGCTAAATACATCTTGGCATATTGGATCGTGGGATATATTGTCTTGACTGGAAGAAAATGTGCTGACTTAGTGAGTCGATCTACAATAACCCATACTGAGTCAAATCCCTTTGATGTCTTGGGTAGACCAACAATAAAGTCCATACTTGTGTCCTCCCACTTCCAAGATGGAATAGGCAATGGTTGTAATTCACCAGCAGATCTCAAATGTATAGCTTTCACCTTTTGACAAGTGTCACACTTTGCTATGTATCTCGCAATCTCTATTTTCATTTTAGTCCACCAGAATCTTTGCTTCAAGTCATGGTACATCTTGTTACTTCCCGGATGGATTGATAACCTAGTAGCATGTGCCTCATCTAGAATTGACTGCCGCAACTCAGGAACTTTTGGTACCACCAGGCGATCCTTGAACCATAACACATCTTCATTGTCAATACTAAAGCATTCCGCTTTTCCATTCTTGACTCTTTCCTTGATATGGGCTATACCCTTGTTTTCCTTCTGAGCAGCAATAACGTGATCTCGAATAGTGGCTTCAACAATTATGTTGGTCAAACTTCCTTGTTGAATTACTTCTACATTCAGCTTTTCCATTTCTTGACATAAATTCAAACCCATTATTCTCACTATCAGACAATTGCAATAACCTTTGCGACTGAGGGCATCTACAACTACATTTGCTTTACCAGGGTGATAATGTACTTCCAAATCATAATCCTTAATCAGTTCTAACCATCTTCTTTGTCGCATGTTTAACTCTGACTGAGTGAAGATATACTTTAAGCTTTTGTGGTCTGTATACATATGACACGTATTACCAAGCAGGTAATGCCGCCAAATCTTCAGAGCATGAACCACAGCTGCTAACTCCAAGTCATGAGTCAGATAGTGTTCTTCATGTTGCTTAAGTTGCCTAGATGCATAGGCAATGACTCAGCCTTCTTGCATCAACACACATCCAATACCAATACCTGAAGCATCACAATAAACATCAAATGTCTTCTTGATGTCAGGTTGGGCTAATACTGGTGTAGTGGTTAACAGTCTCTTCAAAGTCTGGAAAGCCTTCTCACAATTTGATGACCAGACAAACTTAACTTGGTTCTTCAACAATTCAGTTATGGACTTTGATATCTTTGAGAAATCTGGAATAAACCAACAGTAATATCCCGCCAGACCCAGAAAACTCTGAACTTGATGAACTGTGGCTGGCGGTTTCCAATCAAGCACATCTTTCACTTTGCTGGGATCAACTGCAACTCCTTCGGCTGACAAGACATGTCTAAGAAATTGCACTTCCTTAAGCCAAAAATCACACTTGCTGAACTTGGCATATAGTTGATGTTCTCTCAAGCGGGTCAGAACAATTCTGAGATGTTCCGCATGTTCTTTCTTATTCTTGGAATATACTAAAATGTCATCAATAAACACCACTACAAACTTGTCTAGCTCAGGCATGAATACTGAGTTCATTAGATACATGAAATGAGCTAGAGCATTTGTCAAACCAAAAGACATTACCAAGTATTCATATAATCCATATCTTGTGGTAAATGCCATTTTGGGAATATCTTCAGGCTTTATCTTGATTTGGTGATATCCTGATCTCAAATCTATCTTGGAGAAAACTTTGGCTCCGGCCAATTGATCAAAAAGCAGATCTATCCGAGGTAATGGATACTTATTCTTGATGGTCACTTCATTCAATGGACGATAGTCGACACATAACCTCAAAGTCTCATCTTTCTTTTTCACAAAAATTGCCGGACATCCCCAAGGTGAAGAACTAGGTTGGATAAACCCTTTCTCAATCAATTCTTGTAACTGAGTTTTCAACTCGGCCAATTCCTTAGGTGGCATCCTATAAGCTCTCCGAGAAATTGGAGCTGTTCCAGGTTGTAACTCTATATTGAACTGTACATCCCTATTAGGTGGTAGACTGGGTAAATCTTCAGGAAACACATCCGGAAATTCACACACTACCAGAATATCTCTAATCTCTTTGACAGCAGTTGCACAAATCTTGCCCACTGATTTTCTTAGGGTTGGAAGTTGGATAAGAAGTTGAGAATTATTATCAGGCAAACTCACTCTTAAGGTCCTATTCAAAGCATCTATAACAGCCTTATGCTGGTACATCCAATTCATTCCCAAGATTACATCTATATCCTGATCCTTAAGGATAATCATGGTAGTGGGAAAAATATGCTCACCCAGGTTTATGGGTACCTGGTATACCATTTCCTTAGTACACAGACGTCCCCTAGGCGACTGTATAAAGAAACTTTCCTTTGTTGCCCCAATTGAAATTTCATGCTTCACGACAAATGTTCTATTGATGAATGAATGCGATGCGCCAGAATCAAAAAGTATAACTGTAGGGTGATTGGCAATAGGAAACATACCCATCATCACTGGCTCCCCTTCTAGAATTTCTCCAGCTTGAATATAGAACACCCGTCCTGTCTTCCTCTCATCTTTGCCCTTCTGAGCATTCTGATTGTGGTTCTTGTTTGGTGCCTGACCCTGTTGTTGATTGGCAGGAGCCTTCTGATAATTTTGATTAGCCTGCCTAGGATATGGACATTCCCTGGAGAAATGACCAGTCCTTCCACAATTGTAGCACGGATAGTTGTGACCCTGGGATGTTGGAGCATTGCCACCAGGAGCATTGGTTGACTGTGAACTCAGATATGTTATAGCAGGATGGACATTTGACTATTGCCCAGCTTGGAACTGTGGCGGACGATAAGGAGGACGATTATGCTATACTGGATGATAAATCACCCTCTGCCTCTTCTGATTTCCCCCAAAAGATCCAGACGGCACACTCTTTTTATTTTTGAGCTCCTTATGCTGCCAATACTTTGACTCTGAAGCAATTGCAATATTTACTGCCTCATGGTAAGTAACATTGGTGCAAGTGGTCATCATAGTCTGCAACTTGGTATTTAGGCCTCTCATAAACCACCTCTTCTTCTTGGCATCAGTATTGACATGTTCGGATGCATATTGGGACAGATGATTAAATCTTCCCACATACTGCATCACGGTTTGATCTCCTTGTTTCAAAGCAAGGAATTCATCTAGCTTCATAGCCATAACTCCTTCGGGAATATAATGGGCTCTGAAGGCTGTACGGAACTCAGCCCAAGTTATTGGAATGCCAGCTGATTGCATAGCCACTAAGTTTGCCCACCAAGCACTTGCTGCTCCTCTAAGTTGTTGGGCGGCAAATGTAGGTTTCTGATACTCCGTGCATGGGATAAGGTCAAATTTCTGTTCCATGGTTCGAAGCCAGTCATCAGCCTCCAATGGTTCATCTGCCTTGGTGAACACCGGGGGTCTTGTGTCTGTAAAATCAACATATGTAGCCTCCTGTCGGTTATGGTGGCGTCCATGGTTTCCGTACATCTGATTCTGATTACTCTGAGCCATCTCATGAAGCAAACGAGAATTTTCAGCCATCACATTGACAAGTGTAGTTATAGCATCAGCTAAATTGGTTGGAACTGGTGGCGGATCTGGAATACCATCCTCATCTTGTGAAGTTCCCGGAATAAACGAACCCCGTGTATGACGCATCTGCTCATAACAAACCAAACTTTATTCACATGTCTTTATTGAATTGTACCAAAGCTTACTCTAGACACCTTACATAGAGTTTACTAATGTACAAACAAACCCACGAGTACAAGAACAAAACTACATAACTTAGCTAGAGCTACTATTATACAACTCTACTCTTTTCCTCAATTTCTTCAAACTTCAGGCTCGGTATCCATTCCGGAATTATTACCGCCTTCATCATCGCTTTCATCGATCATTACTAATTCTTTAGGATCTTCTTGTTCTTCCTCTCCTGATTCATCATCATCGGCAAGGATGACACCGGGGTCCATGGCATCAACTTGAGGCTCATGATTCGGATTTAGTAGATTGCTAAGCCTATGAACTTCCTCATGTAGATATGTATTATGTTCTTCTAAATCGTCTACATAGAATTCTAGCTCATGAGTTCTAGCTCTAGCTACATTTTCCCTGTGCCAAGCTTCATTTCTTCCTTCCACCGTACGAACTAGCATACTTTCGCAGTTCCTATGTGCGGTGGTGAGCTGCCTCAATTGACCCTATAATTCTCCTATTTGTATAACATCCAAAGCCCTATCTCTCGTAGATTGTGCTAACTCCATAGAAACCCTCAATATCTCTGCCTAGGGATCAGGCCTAGTACTGCTACTGCTAGCACCATCATTTCTAGGGGCAAGTTGGTGACGAGGAACTCCTTTGGGTCCGGTGGACTTACGGGGCGTCATCTTGGCACGAGCCATACTGTAGGAAGCCAATTTAATCTAAGTAAGACCATTTGATCAAAATCCAAAAAGTAGCTAAGATGGATTATATTCCTCCAACCAGACTCACTACTTAATTCTAGACTAAGAGGTGAAGGAAGTAACAAGTGAATTATTCATGATGCATGCATCGTTCTTACGAACAAAAACATCAAAGTTTATAATGCACCTAAACAACATTTATTTTTATATAGGGCATAGTATAATTACTACTCCACCACACAAAAACCTTTTAATCAAATAGGGAATGGTGAGAAAGAAATAAGATAAGTCAGAAGCAATTTGGACCAAATTTTCAAGTTAAATTTAGTCATCCCAATTCATTTTGAAGTTTTTGTAAAACAATACAACAAAAACATTGTAACGATCGCTCTGATACCATTATATGGCAGAACCTCCTAAGTTATAGGGCCCACATGCACCTGTCACTGTCCGACGACTTTTGACATTTATGCATATGTTTCCAATAACTTAAAAAGACTATCGGGTGTCCTCGGGGAACCCCGAATCATCCACGATTTCTGAGCAGGATCACGTTACAGAGTCATTGCAGTATTACAACATTTATTCAAATATCAAAACCAGAGTAAAAACAGCGGAAGTCTTACGATAACATAGTTTACAAACCATTTGTTTCAAACCTTACAAACTAAGTTCGATAATTATTACAAACCATAGTAGTAGTGGAGTGGCACAATTAATATAGACATATCACACAAAATAAACATCCTGCCCAAGGATCACACAATTACATCTCATCGTCAGAACGAACGATAGTCATGCAGCACGATCCAAAACAGATCTGCTCATGAGGCTCACCTGCAACAAGGGGTCAACGAACCCTGAGTACAGAAGTACTCAACAAGACTTATCCGAAATATTAACTGATAAACTCAGTAATGCAGGCTCAGGGATTCAAGGTATAGCTTTAACAATGATCAAAGTTCTTTTGCATAAAAGCTCTTTTAACAACATTCTTTATATAGAAAACTTCTTAAGAATTATATACAAAGCTGACATGATCCGCACTGAGATCATGAAACTTTATATCCAGCACCTTCACAAGCCTTATTCAAGTTCCGGTTATTAATTATATGATGATGAACAGTGAGTTGAGTCTCCTTAACTGAGGAGCAACGACGATTCGAACCGATTATAAACCCAGCTAGGAATTCCAGACCACACGACATATGCAGATCCCCGACCTACATATACCAACCTACCCTCAGATCCTCTAAAATAAGAACGGGTCTGTGCCACCCGAGAACACAGTACTCCACCATTCCAGCCCATGACCACGTGGGTACACGCTATTCCCACCATCTCTCCACTCCCAGTGCGCGAGTAGCCATTCTCGTAATAGAATTGCCAAGTTCAGGCTTACCGGAGTATGTGGTTAGTACTACAAATTCTCACCTCATACAATTCAACAACGGATGTGCCTTAATCAACACAGGCGGAAAGAACCCGCTCACAAGACCTCCATGTCTTGTGGCTCACACACATCGAGTCCGCCCGGTCTAGATTTATTACTCCACATTCCCATATCACATGCTAACAAAGTTAACCAATGTTCCATTTAAAACTTGCAGGTGGCAGATAGTCACCTGACTTTCATCGTTCTACGCATAGCTAAGCAAAACTAGACATATACGAATTTAAAACTGGTAATAAGGTAAACATGGAATAACAAGGGTGGTAATGCAACAATTAGGCTTTTACTTAACTCCTAATTACTTAATGCAGTAACGGAAAGCAAAAGCGAAATTTATTTATAAAACACAAGGTAGGGTTGTATGCATCCGGGGCTTGCCTTCGTTGATGGAAAAGTCCGGCTCCTGCGACGTTTCATAAGTATTCGATCCGACCTCAACAGACGGATTAACCTCCTCGGATTAACCTCCTCTATAGCTTGATTAACTACCATGTTTTCACCTTCGTTCACTACACATAATAACAATGCCATGTTCAACATGATGCGGAATACTAAATATGATGCTCGATGATGGATACAAAATTAACAATTTGAATACAACTTTCCTTCGCGGTACAGTTGCAAGTCAACAACTAAATCTTTTTCATAACACATACATCAATTGCCAAGGATCATCATCACTAATGACCCAAGGTCATCACTCAATCCAAAAGTCCAAACAAAAACCTAAATCATTAAAGGTTACTATTCACTTTTATGAATTAATTATTTAATTCAAAATTATGAAATAAATCAACTTATTCTAATTGAGCTCAAAATTTTAGTACATGTTCATTACATGTTAACTAAGTGGCAAAACAAATTTCATAATTTTTGGATAAATAGATAAGCCTGGAAAAATCATGGAAATCCATTTATTAATAAATTGAGCAATTTTTATCACATTCAAAAATACTGAAAAACATTATTTCATATTTTTCTTAAATACTATACATCACAGAGAGGTCACACAAAAATTTTCATAATTTTTGGAGCTCTAAATAAATCTACACAAAATTAACAAAAATAGACACTATTCATTCAAATCTGAAAATAGAAAAATCATTTGAACGCTGAGTCACTAACAACGGGTCCCACATGTCATCTTCAACCTCCGACGTTGACCACGGCAGCGATGGCTCTGACCAGCGATTTCTCACCGACGGTGAGATCAACGGCGACGGCCAACGTACCAAAATGATCACCAAGCCTAGGCGCATCGATTGACGTCCCTATCAGCACTGATTACGGCCTTACACTAGCTCGTCGTCGGCCATGGCGGACGTGGTGACACGGTAGCGCTACGCCGGCGACTACAGACCGGTAGCGGTCAAACTAAAGGTTGAGGAAGCACCAGTAGCTCACCCCGAACACGTTGAAGCAAGGAGCAAGGTCGGAGAAGCAACGGAGAGGCATGACGACGATCTCGGTGATCACGGCGGAGCAACATGTCGTCGGCGATGGTGTACCGGCGACTGTAGTGATCAAAATGAGCAACCAGCTATGGATTAAGTACTATAGCATCGAGACAAAACAGAATCAGCCAAAACCAGGGACGAAGATGCACCGTATAGCTCTGGCCACGGCGAATCGCGCTCGGCAGAGGAATTGCCGGCCGCAAGGAAGAAGACGATGCAACTCGAGTTCCCGACCAAGACTAGCCGAATTGGTGGGTTGGCTGGATGCGCAAAGATATGGTGAAGCTAGAGCACGCTTTGCCGAGATGGCAACGGCGCTAGGTCGATGGCAAAAGCTCGACGGAGCTGCGGCGGTGATGACTGGAAAAACAGAGAAGAAAGAAGAACGACGACGACGGCGTTTTGGTTCTTATAACGCGACTCAGAAGCTCAAGGAAGCCACGCATGAGACGTCTCCGCGCCAGCGCAAAGCCGAGGACGTCCACGCGCGCGCCTGGAACGCCGAAGAAGGTCGCCGGCGGTGTAGCCTAAGCGGTGGACACTGTTCACAGTAATTACAAGTTTGCCATTCGCCAAAATTCTCAAATTACTCTCAAATTTTCATAACAACTCAAAAATCTCCAAAAATAAAAGTTGTTCAAAATCAAAAGTTTTACAACTTTGCTTTTATAACCATCTCCTAATTTGGTCTAGATTTTGAAATGAACTTTTGAATTTGAATAGGGAAATTTAATGAATTACGCCTTTTTGAATTACTCAAAACTTTTCTAAACAACTTGAAAAACTCCAAAAACAAACTTTGTATAACTTGCCAAGCTCTACACTTTTGCTTTTGGGCCCAACTCCAAAATATGCTTAGATTTTGAAATGGATTTTCAGGGTAGGGTTTAAATGTCGAAAAGCGGGGTTTTCACGAAAAATTCAAAACCCAGACAAACTTTGAACTTGAGTCAAACAATACAATTCAACACTCATTACACAAATGTAAACTTGTTTTAGTAAATGCACATCAAAGTTTTCACCAAATGCCAAATGCTTTGCAATGCATATGATGACATGTCAGATTTTAATATTTAGACACCCGAGGTGTTACACCCTCTGTGGGTATATTTGGTGCTTCTCCCAGTAGTGCAACGAGCTACCTAATGTCGCCGATGCCGACATTATAGGAGCTTTCCTATCTGAGACTACCTTTGAATCTCTAGTTCATAAGCTAGGACGCAAGGGCCCATGAACCACCAAGGAACTCCTGGACATCTTCACTAGGCATGCCTCAAGAGAAGAAGCGGTCAGAGTGATCTTCGATCATCTTGATGGCAAAGCAAGGCGGGATGAGGGCACCTGTGAAGGTGCCTCCAATCCTTCTGCCAAAAGGAAGAACAAGAAACAACGGCGCGAGGGCTCGCTCATGGCTGCTGCTGACCGCAAGGGTGGTTGGAAGCCCATGGAGGGCACTCCGAACCATTTCAAAAAATTACTTGAGGGGCCATGCCCAAACCATGCCTTCCCAGTTAAGCATATGTACAAGGACTGTAGCCTAATGAGGCGGTTCTTGTCTGGAGGCTCCAACAAAGGGGAGAACAGGAAGGACCTTGACCCCACCACGGACGACACTGAGGGGAAGGACGATAGCTTTCCAACACCGGATGGTTGCCTCATGATCTTCGGAGGATCGGTGATCTACGACTCCAAACGTCGTCAGAAGGTCACGCGCCGTGAGGTCTATACGACCAAACCAGCCACACATGCCTTCCTCTGATGGTCAGAGTCCGCCATAACCTTCGATCGGACTGACCACCCCGAGATCATCCCATATCCAGGAGAGATATCTGCTCGTGGTCGACCCAATCGTTGGCATGAAGTGTCGCACCCAATTTTGCATAGCAAAACCAAGTACTCATATATGTGTGCCTAGGATGTCCAAACACACACATATATCACAAATTGTAATAGCATCAAAGTAAAGTACTTATAACATCGCATATCTCATCACAATGTTAATACAAAGTTTGCTCAATGGCAATATTATTACATACACAGCGGAATAACTAGCCCAATCTACCACAGGGACTCCAACTGGTGAACATCTCCCTAGTAGTCCTGGACATCCTCCGAAAACTCTTCATATCCATTATCTATTACCCATCTAGGATTTTCATTGGATGTAAAGCAAGTGTAAGCTCACCATCCTTAGCAAGTGTATCAAAGGAATCTATGAGGCTCAAAAGGCTTGACACGGTTTGACTACGGTTTGCAATTTTAGTTGATCAAGTTTTAGCATCCTGAATCACTACTTTAGTGAACAATCCCAAATCCCAAGTGTTATCAATGTATAATCAAGTTTATATCAATTCCCAACCATCCACACTAACCACTAATCACGAAGGATCCAGACCGCTCGTATCCGTGAGCATGGCTATTATAACAGGTAAAATATTTCTGCAGAAATTATACAATTTTAACCACCGAGCCATGGTTCCCAATGCCGAGGTTTGCAAGGCCCACTACACCTCTACCTAGGAAGTGTGGCAGGGTTTCACTATGTAACCCTTAGCTAGTCGCACTAACAAGTCATAGCTGCTAAGGTTTCAGCCGTCTAGCCGTATGTGGCCCTTCTCTAGGAGTGGCACGTGTGGGCATGCGGTATGGTACACACACCCTAGCAAGTAAGGAAACATACCAACTCATGCCCCCTCTTGCCCTTATGGAAAGCTATAGATGAGCTAGTATAATCTAGTTAATAGGTTAAAGTCAGAGCCATATAACACTAGGGGTTGTAGAAACCTCCTGGGTGGCCGCTTCAGGATTAAGTCCTTAGGGAGAGGCGCTAGAGTACTCAACCCCTGTACTCTAGACCCCTAACTGTTGCTAAAAAGTTCCATGTTATCACATTTCATAATGTCTTTAGTCATGTTTAACTATTATTCTATGTTAAGCGCTGTAGCATCTATCCAAAATGCATACCCAAACCCTAGGTAACAATGATATGTGGTACAAGTAATTATCTAGGTAAAGTCCTTAAAGGTATATCAAATTAGACACATGCACTGAATATGAAGTATAATAATTCATAGGTACAAGGGGCCTTTGGTACACTTGCCTTCTTCAAAGTTGTCCTGGGGGTACTGCTGCTGTTGTGGGTCCTCAGTCACTTCAAATTGCTCACCCTTTAATCATGTTCCAAATCACCAATCAAGCATCAATCCTAATCATTACATGCATACAAATAGACTTCTATTAGAACAGTACACTAAATAGTATAAATATAAGTTGAAAAGCTTATAAAACTATTCTATGTACTGCTACGAACATGTGAGCAAAAGAATCACTCAAATCAGACTTAAAACACAAAAGTTACGCATGAAATAAGGTGCAATGGCATTTCTATAAATAAATTGAACTTATTTTTGAATTAAAACAATTAAAAATATGAATTTACATGGCTACTGGACTGCGTGTACTATTTTTGGAAACTACAGGGACCTAAATGAATAAAAATGGGACTAAATTGTATTTATTTTGAACTGGACTGGACTTGCGGGTCAATTCACTAGAAATAGAGGGGCTTTTCTAAAAAATGTGCGTGGCTTGACTGTGGGTTGACCGCACTGCTGACTGGACCAACATGTGGACGCCTGTGATTGGCTCGGTGCACCACATGGTGTGGTGGACTCACTGACGTGGCATCGGGGGCCGGGTCAATGGGTCCACGGTGGACCGATTATGATCCGAACTGGTACGGTTAGATCTCGGCCGTCCAGACAACATCTAACGGCGCAGGGTGCATAGGATGACCTCCGCCGCTGCACAGTACCACCGGCAAGCCTGCCATGGTTGGCGGCGAGGCAGACACGACGGCAAACACCGGGATGGTGATTCCGGCCATCCCGAGACAAACCAAAAGCACATACGTGATCTATAGGACCTTGAGAACACACTGGGATGCAAATCATGGACGGGGAACATGCCGGAGCATCAGTTCTGTGGCGGCGCCATGGTCGGCAGTGTTTGGAGGTCGCCAGTATGGCATTCCAGAGCACAAAACGACAAATGGAGGGCATGGGAAGAGCATGGAGCTCACCATGAGTCAAGAAGAAGAATGCGCCGCGTCCGGGAAGGGCTCCAAAGGCTGGTTGTCGATGGCGACAGTGGCTAGAGAGAGAACCACAGCGTGGGTGAGGGTGAATCCGAGCAAATCAAGGTCAAAATGTGAAATTTGTGATACCTACGGCTGCGAGGGAACACGGTGGAGCTTCGGGTCACGTCAGCGTCAAGGTTTGAGGCACGAGAGCGATGGATTGCGGCGACGACTGGTGAGCGTGAGCATGGATAGAGGAAAGGGGAGAAGGAAGGGGTCAGCGTGGTGCTTTATCGGTGGCCAGTGCTATGGTAGAAGGAAGGGGCGTGGCGCTCAGGCGGGATCGGCCACCTGCCTTGCATGCATGATGGTGGTTGCTTGCCATGCTTGGCAGCGCCATTGCTGGGCGGCGAAGAAGGACGGGAGCGTGTGGGGGAAGAAAAGGAAAGGAAGGGGAAGTGGCCGACTGATGGGTGGGCCAGTGGCGCTGTGAGAGGGAAGGGAGCGGACGGGGCGTGGGCATGGGCACTGACATGCGGGGCTAGCAGTGCAGCGAGAGGGAGAAGGGAGCGCGTGTAGGCGTGGGAGCGCGAGGCAGGCCGAGCAGGCTGGGGCACCGAGCTGGGCCACGCGCGCGTGTGGTGCAGTGCGGAGGAAGGGGCGTGGAGCGGGCCGTGCGTAGCGGGCCAGTGTGGAGCAGGAAGGCGGGAAGGAGAAAGAAGGAAGGGGGGGCTGCTGGGCCGCCAGCTGGCCAAAACCGGAACTAGGAGGAAAAGAAGGCTAGGCCAGTTCCCTGAGGTTGGGTTAAAAATGAAGAAAAGGAGGGTTTTTTTTTCCAAAATCAATTCCTTTTCTAATTCTAGTTTTCAAATCCCAAGCCAAATTCAAATGAATTTTGAATTTAACTTCAACCATTCTAGCCCTACACTCAACCAAAAGTTATGCTTCGGCATGAATACAACAAACATGTTTCTAAACCTTATAGTAAATTTTATTTAGCTAAAATTTATTATTTGGCCTAAGTTAAAAATACATAGAAAATTTAATAAATGCTCAAAATAAATTGCTAATTTATAGTTGAAATTTTTGGGTGTTATAAACCTACCCCCCTTAAGATGAATCTCAGTCCTTAAGATTTGGATGGTTCTAATAGATTGGGATAGTCAGATCGTAGATCCTCCTTTTTTCCCAAGTTGCCTCATCAACAGAGTGTCTGTTCCTACTGAAACTTGCACATTCTTATTATCTTGCTTCTTGTGATTCTCTCTGCTATTTCCAAGATTCTCACTAGATATTCTTTTTATGATAGATCCTCTTGGATATCTAGTTCTTCCAAAGGTAGTTGTTCCTCAGGTACTCTCAAACATTTCTTGAGTTGTGATACATGGAAGACATCATGAACGCCTGAGAGTTGTTCCGGTAATTTTAGCTGGTAAGCAAATTCTCCTCTCCTATTGATGATCTTATATGGTCCCACATACCTAGGTGACAACTTTCCCTTAGTATGAAACCTCTTAACTTCTCTCATAGGTGAAACTTTAAGATAAACAAACTCACCTGATTTCAAACACCAAATCTCTTCTTCTTGTGTCAGCATAGCTTTTCTGTCGAGACTGTACAACCTTCAAGTTTTGCCTTATCATTTGCACCTATTTCTCTGCCAGTTGCAAAACTTCTAGTCCAAAGACTTGACTTTCTCCTGTTTGATTCTAAAATAGTGGTGTCCTGCACTTTCTGCCATACAACGCCTCAAACTGGTGCCATCTTAAGACTTTTCTAGTAGCTATTATTATAAGAGAATTCAGCATAGGGCAAACTTTTATCCCAACTTGTCCCATACTGCAGAGCACAAGCTCTCAGCATATCCTCTAAAATTTGATTTGTCCTCTCTGTCTACCTGTGTGTTTGAGGATGATAAGCTGAGCTAAAGTTAACCTTCGTATCCATGGACTCATGCAATTTCTACTAGAAATGAGATGTGCACTGTGTACCCCTATCTGAAACAATCTTATTTGGTACTCCATGTAAATATACAATCCTTTCCATGTATAGCTCTACCAACTTTGCATCAGAATAAGTTGTCTTGATAGGAATGAAATGTGCTACTTTTGTCAGTCGGTCTACAATTACCCAGATAGAGTCATATCCCCTCTGTGTACGGGGTAATCCCACTATGAAATCCATTCCAACTTCTTCCCATTTCCACTCGGGTATCTTCATAGGCTTGTAGAAACCCTGCTGGCCTCTAATGTTCTACCTTTATTCTTTGGCACGTATCACATATGGCTACATGTTCTGCTACATCTCTTTTCAGTCCATACCACCAATATCTCTCTTTAAGATCAAGACACATTTTAGTACTCTCCAGGTGTATGGAATAGGCCGAGTCATGAGCTTCCCTTAAAATAGACTCCCTAATAGACTTTACTTCTAGCACACAAATCCTTTTACCAAACCATACTAGTTCCTTGATCATCCATGTGGAATCCTGGGTCTGTACCAATCACTATACGTTCAACAATATCCTTGACCCTCTTATCATTCAGCTGTCCCTTACGAATCTCTCGTTCTAGAGTAGGTTCTACCTCTAACTCCATAGTGTTAGCCACAATACCCAAATTCAGGTACTCAAACTCCTCACACAACTACCTAGGTAACTGAGTTGTATAGGCCATGTTCACATAACTCCTCCTACTCAAAGCATCTGCTACAACATTAGCCTTTCACAGGTGATAGTGTATCTCCAAATCATAATCCTTGATTAACTCTAGCCATCTACACTGCCTCAAATTTAGATCTGACTGTGTGAATATATACTTCAAACTCTTATGTTCAGTATAAATCTCACACTTATGACCAATCAGGTAATGCCTCTAAATCTTAAGAGCATATACCACAGCTGCTAACACCAGATTATGAGTCGGATAATTTAACTCATGTTTTCTTAGCTATCTGGATGCGTAGGCAACAGCTCTACCCTCTTACATAAGAACACAGCCTAGACCCTACCATGAGGCATCATAATAGATATAGATGCTTTTGGTAAGATCAGGTAAGATAAGCACTGGGGCAGATGTTAGTCTCTTCTTCAACTCCTCAAAACTATCCTGACATTGCTTAGACCATACAAATTTGGCATTCTTTTCTAACAGAGCAGTCAAGGGTTTTGCTAACTTAGAGAATCCCTCGATGAACCTCCTATAGTACCCAACCATACCAAGGAAACTCTGAATCTCACTAACATCATGAGGTGGCTTCCAACTCAACACATCTCTAACCTTCTTAGGATCTACTGCTACTCCTTCATTAGAGATTATGTGACCAAGGAAAGATACTTCTTTTAGCCAGAACTCACATTTGCTAAACTTAGCATAGAGCTAATGTTCTCTAAGCATGTGCAAGCACTAACCTCAAATATTCCTCATGTTCTTCTTCATTCTTAGAGTAGACTAATATGTCATCAATGAACACCACGACAAACTTGTCAAGGTACTCCATGAATACTTTGTTCATCAAATACATGAAGTAAGCAGGTGCATTCGTCAGACCAAAGGACATGACTGTGAACTCATATAGTCCATATTGGGTTACAAAAGTAGTTTTGGGGATGTCAGTACTGCCTTATTCTCAACTGATGGTATCTATATCGGAGGTCGATCTTGGAAACACACAAGCCCCTTTCAACTGATCAAACAAGTCATTCGATTCTAGGTAGTGGATACTTGTTCTTAATTGTGACCTCATTAAGTGATCTATAATATATGCACATTCTTTGTGTATCATCTTTCTTCTCTACAAATAGTACTAGTGCACCCCAAGGTGAAGAACTAGGTTGGACATAACCCTTCTCTAGCAATTCCCTTAGTTGTTTCTTAAGTTCTGCTAATTCATTCACTCCCATTCTATAAGGTCTCTTAGATATGGGTGTAGTTCCTAGGTAAAAGTTCAATGATAAACTCAATGTCTCGTTCAGGTGGCATACCTGGTAACTCCTCAAGGAAAATATCTGGATACTCATTTACTATCCGTATATCCTTTATAGTTGTTCCCTCCAATTGATTCAACCTGGCAGATTTCCATGACTGATTGTGTTGCCATATACTCAACTTTCTCTCCGGAATGGAGTGGTAAGATTCATAGAACTATTTCCTATAATTAATAACTGCCTTCTGAGATCTTAACCAATCTATAACCAAGATGACATCAATACCAGATGAGTCTATGACTACAAGGTTAGCTTGAAATTCTACCCCCTTATGCTGAGACTAGCAGCTAAGCATATCCAATTGGCTTTCATTTCCCCTCTAGGTGAGTTTACTAACATGGGTTTCTTCATAACACATACTGGAATACCATACTTCTTTATAAATGTATATGCTATGAAGGAATGCTGAAGCACTAGAATAAAAAAAGTACTGCTGCTGAGTTTAAGTTGACCTGGAAACGTACCGATCACCACATCCGGTGCCTCCTGAGCTGTTTCAGCGGTTACATGATTCACCTTTCCCCAAGCATAGTTCTGCTGCATGTTAGCCGTCCTCTTGGGGCATCTGTTTGAGTAATGTCCCGGCTCTCCACAATTGAAGCATCTATTATCATTAACTGCATTTGACGTCTTTGGTGCGCCATTCTTCTATAGAGCATTGGGGGCATTATTCCTCATAGGAATGTTGTTGGATTGCTACTGGCGCTGAGCTGGTGCCTTGTACTGCTGCTACTATGTGCACATTGTGGTTGCTGCTTGCGGTTGACTAGATGGGACTGACCCTGGTAGCGCTGCTGTGGTTGTGCCTTGTTGAGGATTGGCATAGAAGCGAGAGTTTCTCCCGAATTGCTATCCTTGGAACTTCCTCTTTTGTCCTCCATCTGGCGGCGCTTGTTCTCTATCAACGAGGCCTTATCCATCAGCTGCTGAAAACTAGCAAAAGTATGAGACAACAGTTGGTACTAGAGGCCATCATTGAAACCTTCCATGAATAACTCCTACCTCTTCTCATCCTCATCCACCTCAGTAGGTGCATACCATGACAATTGTATGAACTTGTCATGATATTTAGCAATAGTCATGCTCCCCTGCTTGAGAGCCAAGAACTCCTTCTTTAGCTTCATCAATCTAGCAGGCACGTGGTGAGAGCGGAAGGCACTATGAAACTCAGGCCAAGTGATGGAGTTAGCATTAGTACTGGCCGAAGCGGAATGAGTCCCACCAATCTAGTGTAGCTTCCTTGCAACTATCCAGAGGCATATAGAACCTTCTCCTTGTCATCACACTATGCAATCTCAAGTTGCCTCTCGATTACACGTAGCCAGTCATCAGCCTGGAGTGGGTCAGTGGAGTGCTTGAAGACAGGTGGGTGTCCTTTTAGAAACTCTCCCCTCTTATCTCTAACTTGAGGGGTTTCATTCCCATTCCTATGCCCCATGTTCTGCATGTTCTGAGCCATCTGCTGAAGCAACTGTGTCTGCATCATCATTAGCTGCTCCATAGTGACTGGAGGTGGTGGTGGTAGGTCCTCGCCTCCTTGGTTGTTCTTCCTAGTATTCACCATCTATAGATACATCATATAAGTCTCACATGTCCAAGCATATAACCTTTAAAAGATAATGGTCTAATTTGAGTAGGTGTCACAAGATCAAGACAAGGGATATATGTAGGGTATACAAAAAGATAATTGTTCTGAACTCTTCCGGTGAGTTGGACAAACAGCAGTGCAGTAAAATGAGCATATCTCACTCTTTGTTTATCATATTATTGCGTATTTTACCTTTATAGAAATATTATCAAATTCTCTACAACTTTCATTTATAACACTTTTTCAAATTCTGAGGTTTACTTAGTAAAAAATAGACGACAAGCAGTACTGTTCCAAAATTCTGACAGCACAGAAACCTCAACTTACAACAGCTATATCTCACAATTTATAATAGGTATTGAGGTGTTTACAGAGCCAAAAGAAATATGTTGAAGTATAATTATCTCCATAAAAGTTTCATGACCATTGGACATCTAGAATATGAGATATGAACTGAGAAAGGTAGACTGCTCAGAATGATACATAATGGACAACATGATAAAAAGAAATCCAACTATTTATTCATATGATCCTTAAACCTTAACCTTGAACTAAATGACCATGGACATGTCCACAAGTCATCACAATCATATAAAAATCCAAATCAGACATTGTTCATTATGACAAACATCGAACCATGCAAGTAACACTTGTTCAACCATTAAAAGAAAAGAAACTAAACACTCTCTCATGCATCTACGCGTATTTATTACATATTATTTTAAGATTTCCTCCTATGGGTCGATGTTGGTGCTGGTGTTGGGGTATCCAAATTCTCCTCTATTCCTCGGGGGCGATTGAGTAGGAACACCTAGGTGCTTCCACATTGGGACCTCCTTGTTGTTGCTTCAGTGTAGCATTCTCACGGACAAGCTGCAAGTACACCTCTCCCATGACATCTAACTCATCCAAGGCCTGGTCCAAATCAGTGTTGGTCTGAGCCAAGCACAATAGGGTAGGCCTCAGCCTTAGGTTTGCCTCTCCAAGTGGTGCAGTGATGTTGCAACTAGACTAGTCGCTCCAACGGCGGGGAAGATAACGGTCCTCCTCCTAGGCGATGTCGTCGAAGTGGCGGTCGCTGGTTGACCACCAATGCCTGTCAAGCAGCATCTCTGGTGGCAGCTGCATGTGTGAGCCATGCAATGATGGCACGGTGGATGTAGCGTACTGAGTCCCCTCATAGATGTACGCTTCTGTCTCCCATAAGCCGATGTAGTCGGGGTGGGTCCAATGCTCTGTCCTGTACTAAACAGTGCATCTGGTGTGGTAGTGGTGTATGAGTGAGACAAGCTTGGGGTGGTAGTAGGCATCTCCTTGCAGATCATAGTGGATCTCTGCAGTCCACCCTTGAGCCAGCAATGCATCATGATCATCATCACCACCATTTCCACTGTCTCCTCCATCTCCATCACCATCACCACCATTACCATCTCCACCATCATCACCACCATCACCTGAATCAGAACTAGTCAGAATCATCTCCATCATCAGGGTCACCAGCTCCCTCCTAACCACCCTGACCATTCTCTTCCATGGGTTCTTCCTCGGACTCCTCTATCTCAATGGGCTCCTCAAACATGGGCCCCTCTTCTATTTCTTCATCCATGGGATCTTCCATCACGTCCTCTAGAGGTTCCTCCATAGGCGGTTCCTCCTCCATGCTCCTCAGAGCTTCCACCAGATGTGTAGGAACACGCTTGCCAAATGTGAACCTTGTCCTCCTGGTGGGCATCATGATGGTCCTCTTACGGGGTGTTACCTTGGTGCGGGCCATCTATAAGAATCAAAAGGTTGAGTATTAGAATAAAATAATTTTTGCAACAGATAAAGAACAAAATATAAGCAAAAAATTTATAGCAAATTAAAGGTAGTAAAATAGAGATAATGTGATCCTAAAAACGTCCATTTCTGACTAGGTTGATCGTCATACAGTCAGTTATAGCTCTGATACCAATTTGTTGCACCCAATTTTGCATAGCAAAACCAAGTACTCATATTTGTGCGCCCAGGATGTCCAAACACACACATATATCACAAATTGTAATAGCATCAAAGTAAAGTACTTATTACATCACATATCTCATTATAATGTTAATACAAAGTTTGCTCAATGGCAATATTATTACATACACAGCGGAATAACTAGCCCAATCTACCACAGGGACTTCAACTGGTGAACATCTCCCTAGTAGTCCTGGACATCCTCCAGATACTCTTCATATCCATTATCTGTGACCCATCCAGGATTTTCATTAGATGTAAAGCAAGTGTAAGCTCATCATGCTTAGCAAGTATATCAAAGGGATCTATGAGGCTCAAAAGGCTTGACACGATTTGACTGTGGTTTGCAATTTTAGTTGATCAAGTTTTAGCATCCTGAATCACTACTTTAGTGAACAATCCCAAATCCCAAGTGTTATCAATATATAATCAAGTTTATATCAATTCCCAACCATCCATAGTACCCACTAATCATGAAGGATCTAGATCGCTCATATCCATGAGCACGGCTATTATAACAGGTCAAATATTTCTACAAAAATTGTACAACTTTACCCACCGAGCCATGATTCCAAATGCCAGGGTTTGCAAGGCCCACTACACCTCTACCTTGGAAGTGTGGCAGGGTTTCACTACGTAACCCTTAGCTAGTCGCACTAACAAGTCATAGCTGCTAAGGTTTTAGCCATCTAGCCGTATGTGGCCCTCCACTAGGAGTGGCACGCGTGGGCATGTGGCACGGTACACACACCCTAGCAGGTAAAGAAACATACAAACTCATGCCCCCTCTTGCCCTTATGGAAATCTATAGATGAGCTAGTACAATCTAGTTAACAGGTTAAAGTTAGAGCCATATGACACTCGAGGTTGTACGAAACCTCCTGGGTCATCGCTTCAGGATTAAGTCCTTAGGGAGAGGCACTAGAGTACTCAACCCCATACTCCAGCCCCCTAACTATTGCTATAAAGTTCCATGTTATCACATTTCATAATGTCTTTAGTCATGTTTAACTATTATTCTATGTTAAGCGGTGAACATCTATCCAATATGCATACCCAAACCCTAGGTAACAAGGATATGTGGTACAAGTAATCATCTAGGTAAAGTCCTTAAAGGTATATCAAATTAGACACATGCATGAATATGAAGTGTAATAATTCATAGGTACAAGGGGCCTTTGGTACACTTGCCTTCTTCAAAGTTGTCCTAGGGGTACTGCTGCTGTTGTGGGTCCTCAGTCACCTCAAATTGCTCACCCTCTAATCGTGTTCCAAATCACCAATCAGACATCAATCCAATCATTACATGCATACAAATAGACTTCTATTAGAACAGTACACTAAATAGTAGAAATATAAGTTGAAAAGCTTATAAAACTATTCTACATACTGCTACGAACACGTGAGCGAAAGAATCACTTAAATCGGACTTAAAATGTAAAAATTACGCATGAAATAAGGTGCAATAGCATTTCTATAAATAAACAGAAGTTATTTTTGAATTAAAACAATTAGAAATATGAATTTACACGGCTACTGGACTGCACATACTATTTTTGGAAACTATAGGGACCTAAATGAATAAAAATAGGACTAAATTGTACTTATTTTGAACTGGACTGGTGAAAGGTCCTAATGGCTAGACGAGGGTGAATAGCCTAATAAAATTTTCTACAACAACACTTAGCAAACCGATTAGACAATTTTGAGGCGAAGCAAGTGTTGCGCTAGCCTACTAAAAATACAAGCCACCTATCACTATTGTAGTTTATATAGTGTTTATTCACACAATAGCTATGACACTACTCTATGTTAGTGTGCTCTCAAAGGTTAACTAAAGAGCCACACCAACCAAGCATGCAAGCTCTCACAACTAGCTACACTAAAGAACTTGACAACTAGTTTGCGGTAATGGAAAGAGAGTGATCAAGAAGATTATACCACCACATAGATGAAAGAACCAATCAATCACAAGGATGAATAACAATAAAGACCAATCACCTCGGAATCAATGATGAACACAATGATTTTTTTACCGAGGTTCACTTGCTTGCCGGCAATCTAGTCCTCGTTGTGACGATTCACTCACTTGGAGGTTCACGCGCTAATTGGCTTCACACGCCAAACCCTCAATAGGGTGCCGCACAACCAACACAAGATGAGGATCACACAAGCCATGAGCAATCCACTAGAGTACCTTTTGGCTCTCTACCAGGGAAAGGTCAAGAACCCCTCACAATCACCACGATCGGAGCTGGCGACAATCAACACCCTCTGCTCAATGATCCTCACTGCTCCAAGCCATCTAGGTGGCAGCAACCACCAAGAGTAACAAGTGAAACCCATAGTGAAACACGAACACCAAGTGCCTCTAGATGCAAACACTCAAGCAATGCACTTGGATTCTCTCCTAATCTCACAAAGATAATGAATCAATGATGGAGATGAGTGGGAGGGCTTTGACTAAGCTCACAAGGTTGCTATGTCAATGTAAATGACCAAGAGAGTGAGCTTGAACCTGCCATGGGGCTTAAATAGAAGCCCCCACAAAATAGAGCCATTGTACCCCTTCACTGGGTACAACACTGGGTGACCGGACGCTCCGGTCCGATCGACCGGACTCAGGACCCAACATCCGGTTGCACGATGTCAGCCACGTGTCACACTGTGTTCAATAGGAGTTGTCTGATCTCAACAATCATTTGTTGATCGGACACTCTGCTACAACTGACCGGACTCTGAGCCTCCAGCGTTCGGTCATTTCTAGTAAGGTTCTAGAAACGTATTTTGCCGACTGGACTCGTCCGGTCACATGTGTTAGCATATTTTCACAAACATTTTCAAGGGCGTTAGCACTCCACTAGATCCTAAATGCATATGCAATGAGTTAGAGCATCTAGTGGCACTTTGATAACCGCATTCCGATACAAGTTTCAGCCCTCTTAATAGTACGGCTATCAATCCTAAATGTGATCACACTCTCTAAGTGTCTTGATCACCAAAACAAAATAGCTCCTATGGTTTATACCTTTGCCTTGAGCTTTTTATTTTTCTCTTTCTTCTTTCCAAGTCCAAGCACTTGATCATCATCATGGTATCATCATCATCATGCTATGATCTTCATTTGCTTCATCACTTGGAGTGTGCTACCTATCTCATGATCACTTGATAAACTAGGTTAGCACTTAGGGTTTCATCAATTCACTAAAACCAAACTAGAGCTTTCAATCTCCCCCTTTTTGATAATTGATGACAACCCTTTCACAAAGATATGAATTGAAATTTAGTTGAATCCATGTTGCTTGCCCAAGCATATTTACCATGTGTAAAAGGATATGGACAAGTTTCATGAACCCCAAATGGTAGCAATTGCTCCCCCTACATATGTGCTAAGAGTTTGGATTGTAGCTTGCACATATGCTTGGATAGGAAATATAGGAGTCAATGTCTACCAAATGATGCTAAGGTATAAAAGATGGACCTTTAAAGCATGATACCAATCGGAGTGCACCATTATACCATCCTTAGCATCATGGTTAGTTTGATACCACTTGGAAACAACACTTGAAACAAAATCACTAGATAACCTATGCATGCTAGTTTTTCATTTCATCATTCAAACCTACAACTAGCATACACCACACAAGCATGGATATCAAAATTTACAACTTGTGCCATGCAAGCAAACATATGAAATGCATATTCAAATGCACCATACAAGTTTATGAGCTTGTCCCCCTACTTGTGTGCTCAAAATTTTAATTGATTCCTTTCCGTTGTGATATCTCTCTCTCTCTATGTCAAATTCTCCCCGTTGGTGTCTATTTACTATCTTTGTGCACTATTTCTCCCCCTTTGTCATCAATGACCACAAAGGTTTAAAAAGTAGATAGGTTAGGATTATCAATGTCAATCAATAGGGTGAGGATCATTTTTTCAATCTAGATCATTTACCAAAGATATTTAACTCAGTTTGATCCAAGGACAAGCTTTTTCACACCTCCAAATAAGGGTTATCTTGTACTATGTTGAGTTAAACACTTAGAGCTCATTTTCTAGATCAAACACTAGGTTTACAAGCCCACAAACATGTCATATGCTACCACTAGATCAAAATAAGCATAGAAGCAATAGTGGTACCATACAATCATCAAATTCATTTGATTTTCATGAATGAGCCTATTAAACATGAAAGATGTCTAGATGCACTAAACAAGTCCTTAGCAAGGATGTATGCCATGCCAATCAACTTTTACCTTGGATTGCTCGAAGGAGAGGCATGTCATATAAGTGGGGAGGTGCATCAACACATATTTGAGAAATCCAATATGTTCAACTCATTCCTTAGCTTGCAAAACCTTTTCTCATCCAATGGCTTGGTGAATATGTCGGCAAGTTGATCTTTGGTGCCTACACTCTCAATGCAAATGTCCCCTTTTTGTTGGTGATCTCTTATGAAATGGTGGCGGACATCAATGTGCTTTGTTCTTGCATGTTGAACCGGATTGTTGTTCAACTTGATTACACTCTCATTGTCACATAGCAATGGCACTTTCTTGAACTTGATTCCAAGGTCACTCAAGGTGGCCTTCATCCAAAGTACTTGTGCACAACAACTACCGGTGGATATGTATTCGGCTTCGGCGGTTGATAATGCAACACTATTTTGCTTCTTTGATGACCATGAAACAAGTGATCTTCCCAACAATTGACATGTGCCTGAGGTGCTCTTCCTTTCAACCTTGCATCCCGCATAATCCGAGTTAGAGTAACCAACTAGCTCAAACTTTGCTCCTTTGGGATACCATAAGCCAACATTTGGTGTATGCTTCAAGTACCTCAAAATTTTCTTTGTAGCCTTCAAATGACTTTCTCTTGGTGAGGCTTGAAATCTTGCACACATGCATACACTAAACATGACATCCGGCCTTGATGCGGTTACATAGAGTAGGCTTCCAATCATAGACTGATACAACTTTTGATCTACCATGTTTCCACTTGCATCACTATCCAAGTTGCCATTGGTTCCCATTGGTGTGCTAATGACTTTGCTATCAATCATGCCAAACTTCTTGATCATGTCCTTGATGTACTTGCCTTGACTCACAAATGTACCATTTTTCAATTGCTTGATTTGAAGACCAAGGAAGTAACTCAACTCTCCAATCATGGACATCTCAAACTCATTAGCCATCATCTTTCCAAACTCATCACAAAATTCTTGATTGGTTGATCCAAATATGATGTCATCAACATAGATTTGCAATACAAATAGATCTTTTCCAATCTTCTTGATGAAAAGAGTGGTGTCAACCTTGCCCATTGTGAAACCTTTTGAGAGGAGGAAGTCCCTTAATCTCTCATACCATGCTCTAGGTGCTTGCTTCAAGCCATACAATGCCTTCTTCAACTTGTACACATGGTTGTGCTTCTTGTCATCTTCAAAGCCGGGAGGTTGCTCAACATATACTTCTTCATTGATATAACCATTGAGAAATGCACTCTTAATATCCATTTGATAGAGCTTGATGTTGTGGGCACAAGCATAGGCTAGCAAGATTCTTATTGCTTCCAATCTAGCAACTAGGGCATATGTTTCTCCAAAGTCAAGACCTTCAACTTGTGTATAGCCTTGTGCTACCAATCTTGCTTTGTTCCTTACTACTATCCCATCTTGATCTTGCTTATTTCTAAAGACCCATTTGGTTCCAATCACATTGTGTCCCTTTGGTCTTTCTACCAACTCCCATACTTGATTTCTTGTGAAGTTGTTCAATTCTTCATGCATAGCATTCACCCAATCAATATCCCTCAAAGCTTCATCTATCTTCTTCGATTCAATGGATGACACAAATGAGAAGTGTTCACAAAATGATGCCAATCTTGATCTTATTTGTACACCTCTTGAAATATCACCAATGATAGTGTCTAATGGATGATCTCTTGCAATACTTGTTGGTTGGAGCAATGGAACTTGATTGCTTGCACTTGCTAGATCATTGGGTTGAGATGATGTACTAGCCACTTGATCTTGGTCAATGTCATGAGAGTCACTTGCACTAGCTTGATTTGTATCATCTTGCTCATTTGAGTTAGAGAGTACTTGCACTTGATCATCTTCATCATCAATCACTTGCCTAGGCCTCAATTCACCAATATCCATGTTCTTCATGGCATTTGAAAGTTGAATGCCTCTAACATCTTCCAAGTTCTCATTCTCTTCTTTTGAACCCTTGGTTTCATCAAATTCAACATCATGAACTTCCTCAAGAGTACCACTATCCAAATTCCAAACTCTATATGCTTTGCTTGTAGTGGAATAACCAAGTAGGAATCCTTCATCACATTTCTTATCAAACTTGCCCAATCTTGTACCTTTCTTCAAGATATAGCATTTGCAACCAAAGATCCAAAAATATGCAATGTTGGGCTTTCTACCATTCAAGAGCTCATATGGTGTCTTCTCTTTCAATCGGTGACAATAGAGGCTGTTGCTATAATAGCAAGCTGTGTTGATAGCTTCGGCCCAAAAGAATTGACTCACATTGTACTCACTAAGCATAGACCTTGCCATATCAATAAGTGTTCTATTCTTCCTCTCAACAAGGCCATTTGATTGGGGTGTGTACTTGGCCAAGAATTGATGCCTAATTCCAAATTCATCGCATAACTCATCAATTCTAGTATTCTTGAACTCACTACCATTGTCACTTCTAACTCTCTTGATGGTTGTTTCAATCTCATTGTGAATGCCTTTGAATGTTGCAAATATATCACTTTTGTCCACTAGAAAGAATACCCATGTGTATCTAGTGTAGTCATCCACTATCATAAATCCATATTTGTTATAGTCATCCACTATCATAAATCCATATTTGTTACCACCGATACTAGTGTATTGTGTTGGCCCAAACAAATCCATGTGCAATAACTCAAATGCTTTACTAGTGCTCATCATGCTTTTCTTAGGATGGGTGTTTCCAACTTGTTTGCTGGCTTGACAAGAGCTACAAAGCTTATCCTTTTCAAACACAACATCTTTCAAGCCTTTAACTAAGTCATGCTTAATCAATCTATTTAATTGTTTCATTCCAACATGACCAAGCCTTCTATGCCATAACCAACCCGTGCTAGACTTAGTGAACAAGCATGTAGACAATCTAGCTTCACTAGCATTGAAATCAACCAAGTATAGATTCTCATATCTAAAGCCTTTGAAGATCAAGTTAGAGCCATCTACACTTATGATCTCTACATCATCTACTCCAAATGTGCATTTGAATCCAAGATCACACAATTGAGCTACGGATAGCAAATTGAAGTTCAAGCTCTCTACTAGCAACACATTGGAAATGCTCATGTCATTGGATATTGCAATCTTACCAAGCCCTTTGACCTTGCCTTTGCCATTGTCATTAAATGTGATACTATCATAACCATCATTGCCATTGCTGTTGATTGAGTTGAACATTCTTGCATCACCGGTCATGTGTTGAGTACACCCACTATCAAGAACCCAATGCCTTCCTCTGGCTTCGTAATTGACCTACAAAAGAAGATCAATTCTTTTTAGGTACCCAAACTTGCTTGGGTCCTTGAAGGTTAGTAACCAAGCTCTTTGGCACCCAAATGGCTTTCTTCTTTGAGCCCATCCATGGTTTGCCAATGAACTTAGCCTTCACACCATTTGTACCCTTAACAAGCGTATAGGAAGAATTAAGCTTAATAGAGGGTAACTTAACTCTTCAATCATGGACATCTCAAACTCTTTAGCCATCATCTTTCCAAACTCATTACAAAAGTCTTGATTGGTTGATCCAAATATGATGTCATCAACATAGATTTGTAATATAAATAGATCTTTTCTAATCTTCTTGATGAAAAGAGTGGTTGTTGTAACACGACCTCGGTGGGTGGCGAAGGCCTCCAACGATGAGGTGTCACCGAGGCGTCTTCGACCGTCTTAGGGCAGAGATCTGATACTGACTAAAGGAACTTTCTTGGCTATGCTTATAGGGCGCTGCACGAGGCTCAACGAGCTTGTCGTGGATTCCGCCCGGGCTGAGCACGGGCATCTCTGGCCGTTCAGGCGGATGCCGCCTCGCTTCGGCTGACGGGCATCTCCGGCACTAAAGGCGGAGGCCACCCTACCCCTGAACTAATTAAAAAACAACCTTGCCTAAGTGTGTGCAGGTACCTAAGCACAGGCGCCCGTGGTCCGTGCGAGCATGCCAGCATGGCCCCTGCACGGCTGGACGGAGACTTACGGATGAGGTCTCCGATCGGACCGGCGGAGACTCGTGTAGGTAGCTGCGCGCCCCTAAGGACGAAGGCCAGCGTCGGGAACCCATGCCTCTGGGCCAAAGACCAAGGCACGGTGGGCTAGCCGCTCATGGAGGCCCATTACTTGAAGACTGTGTGGCAAGATTGCCCCGCAAACGAGAGACTGGTGGCGGAATATTCTAGGAATGTACTGTAGCAGTTGAGGGGCATTGCAATAAATTCTGTCAAGAGGTAGTTGAGTCCTATAAATAAGGAACACTTGTAACAGTACGGGAGGGGGGGTTTGGAGGATGAATTAATGAAACCTTAGTTTTGCGTGCCATTTCCCTACACGCTCACCTGTCATGCCTATTCCCCGAGCCTCTACCTAAGGGCAACGCTTGGTGGGCGGAGGCCTCTATCTCCTCCACACTGTTTGAGACCACTAGTCTCAACATTGGCGCCCACCGTGGTTTGGCCAAGGCAAACCAATGATGGCAGGGAAAAGAAAAACCACCACCAGAGTAGCAACGACCACGGGTCAGAGAGGAAGGCCTAGGCGCACCACTCGTAGCACCTACGCAACATCGTCTGTGGAGGATGACACCAGAGCAGATGCCCAGGGTCAACCACCAGAACCCCAAGATCCAGAGATTCAAGATCTGGAGGCCCAACTAAATTTAGGCACAACACTCGAGCAAGAACTACAACAGCTACAAGCACAGTTGCAAAGAGCGCAACAAGAGAGGGACAGAATGGCAGTAGCATTCGCAGCTAATCAGCAAGCTACTCAAGCGTCAGCACAAGCAGCAGAAATAAGGCAGTAGTTGGCAGTCCTACATGTTGAGATGCTAAGTATGCAGCATGCAGTACCAGTGTCAACCTCCGCAATCCCAGCCTCCACAGCAACACCTCCGCCAGTGATCAGCCCGACCATGATGCCATCTCAGGTGATGCGGAGGCCTATCGATCCCAAGTCCCCACTCTCTAAAGGCATACAACAGTCACCATGGCCAACGGCGTACAAGCCAATCACACTACCAAAGTTCAACGGCAAGACAAACCGACATCAGTTTATTATGAGTTACAAGGCAGCAGTAGCCTCTGCCGGTGGAGACGACACCGTCTTGGCAAAGTCATTTTTCATTGCAGTCAAAGGCAACGCGTTGGCTTGGTATTCTATGCTCAAACCAAGCACAGTCTATTTTTGGGAAAACCTCTAGGACAAGATATTGGCAAATTTCAAGGGGCTAACAATACAGTCACTGACTTCCACAGATCTATTCTAGTACAAGCAAATGCAGGGAGAGACACTACATGACTACTTTCGGAAATTCATGCAACTAAAGGCGAAGGCACTAGATGTCCTAGACGAGATCGCTATCGAAGCAATGATCAAAGGCCTCCGAATCGGGCCATTCACAGCACACCTAGCAAGAAAGAAACCAACTTTCATACAGCAGTTGTATGATGAGTTTGAGAAATACTACAGATCAGACAATGACCTTCAGAAAAGGCTAGAGGAGCAGGGTCAAAACAGACAACAAAACAACAGCAAAAACTCCCAAAAACCTATAATAACCAGAATGCATCAAATTAGAAACCAGGCCAGGGGCAAGTGCTCAGCATCGAGGGTCAACCTCACCCCAAGCAAGGGCAACTGGAAGCGCTAGCATGGCCAGAGACCTAGACCAGGAACCAAGGTTGACAAGGTTACTAAGGCAAAAACTAGAACAAAAACCACAGCCAGAAACAACGTAGGCCATATTGCATTTTTCATGACGAAAACATAGGGCACAGCACCAAAGATTGTCCGGAGACAAAAGAGACATAGGAAAGGATGAAGAACAAGCAGACTGCCCAACCTCTAACAAAACAGAGCGCTAGAGAGGTCAACACCACCTACACAACTGGCCACCAGCAGTACTGCCCAATGTACCCAGTGCTAAATGCAACCCAAATACATCCCTCCACACTAGCCTCTGCCTATTACCCAAACTTCCTACCAACATTGCGGTCAGCGCCTTCGCAGTAGCCTCCGACGGGTAACTACAGGTCAGAGTCAGGCTTGACCTACATAAACCCAAAACCTCCCCATATAACCTACCTTGAAACAAACCCACCGGCACAAAACCAAATCAGGTTCGAGCCTCCGCCGCAATAGCACCACATGCAGCAACTGCCTCCACCGCCACCTCACAACCAACCACCGCACCAAAAAATGAGCCAAACCCAGAAAACCAAGTCAACGCCCATGGACCACTACCAACAATAGGCATGATACTACCAATCACCGGAGGATCATCAATGGAGTTTCAAATGAAAAAATAGAAAAAGGATCACCTCCGCCTGGTAAACAACGTAGCAGTCCAAGGCCAAGCGAAATACACAGATTGGTCCAGAGTCCCAATCACCTTCATAGAAGATCTCTAGCTAGAGAGCTACCAAGGCCTAGCGAAATACACAGATTGGTCCAGAGTCCCAATCACCTTCACAGAAGATCTCCAGCTAGAGGGCTACCCTCACGCTGACGCAATGGTAATCAAGACCAACATAGCAGCATGGGAGATAAGCCGAGTACTGATTGACACTGGCAGTTTAGCAGATATCATCTTCGTAAATACCTTCGACCAAATGAAGCTCAGCAAAAATCAACTACAGCCCTCCGAATCACCTTTGATAGGATTCAGAGGCAAGTAGATACAAGCATTAGGAAAAATCTCACTCCCAATGTCGTTTGGAACCCAAGCAAATGCTAGAACCGAGTACATAACCTTCGACGTTGTCGATCTGTATTACCCATACAATGCCATCTTGGGCAGAGGATTCACAACCAAATTCAATGCAGCCCTACATATGGCCTACCTGTGCATGAAAATACCAGCACTCCATGGTATTATCACAGTCCAAGGCAGCCAGAAAGAAGCAAGAAACATAGAAAAAACAATCTACAGAGCCCAAAGAAACATCAATGCAAGTCGAGTCGGCACATAAAGAACTAGAGCCTCCGGATATGCCTAGAGGAAAAACAGATATGTCAGGTCAAGAAGAGACAAAGGTGACCCCTCTAGAAAAGGAGTTACCAGATAGAAAAGTAACAATCAGCTCAAAGTTGAGCAAACCAGAGGAGGAAGAGCTCATGGAAACTCTAGTAAAAAACAAAGACATCTTCGCCTAGTCAGCCTCCGACCTACAGGGAGTCAACAGGGACATCATACAGCATGAATTGGATATCAATGTAAACATGAGGCCAAGAAAGCAGAAACAAAGAAAAATGTCGGAGGACAAAATCCTGGCAGCAAAGGCGGAGGTGCAAAGGTTGCTAGATGCAAAAGTCATCAGAGAAGTCAAGTATTCAGAATGGCTTGCAAACGTAGTACTGGTGCCAAAGAAGAATGGCAAATGAGAATGTGCATAGATTTCACAGATCTGAATAAAGCTTGCAAAAAAGACCCTTTCCCATTGCCAAGAATAGATGCCTCCATCGACAAGGCAGCCATATGCCAGAGGTTCTCTCTCCTTGACTGTTTCTCTAGGTATCACCAAATCTGGATGAAAAAAGAAGACGAAGACAAGACAAGTTTCACCACTCCATTCGGGACATATTGCTACACCAGAATGCTAGAGGGCCTAAAAATGCCAGAGCAACCTTTGCCTGAATGACAAAGGAAGTTTTGGGCTCACAACTAGATAGAAACATCATAGCCTACATTGACAACATAGTGGTCATGAGCAAGAACAAGGATGATCATGTCTCTGACTTACAGGAGACCTTCGCCAACCTCAGGACAGCTGGCCTCCGCCTCAACCCAGAAAAATGTATATTTGGAGTCATAAAAGGAAAGATGCTCGGATACATCATAAGCAGCGAAGGCATCAAAGCGAACCCAGACATAACCAGAGCAATAATGACAATGGTAGAACCCAAAAATAAGAAAGAAGTGCAAAAGCTGTCAGGAAGAATAGCAGTGCTCAACAGATTCATCTCAAAATCAGCAGAACACAGCCTCCCCTTCTTCCAAGCACTGAGGGGCGGAGACAACTTTGAGTGGGGGTCCAAGTAGTCAGAGGCATTTCATAAATTGAAAGAGTATCTGGCAAACTCACTGGTGGTCTCCATCCCAGAATCAGACAGCCACCTATTGCTATATGTGGCGGCCTCCGACCATGCAGTCAGCGCAGTCTTAGTCCATGAGCTAGAAAAAGAATCAGGCAAAACTCAAAAGCCAGTTTATTTTATCTCAGAAGCATTGTCTGGAGCCAAGCTAAACTACACTAAGGTAGAAAAAGTTGCCTATGCAGTACTGATGGCATCAAGAAAACTAAAGCATTATTTCCAAGCCCATGAAATCTCAGTGCCAACATCGCTGCCACTGCAAGACTTGCTCAGAAACAAAGAAGCCTTCGGCAGAATAGGTAAATGGGCTACAGAGCTATCACAGTTTGGTATCTCGTATGTCCCTAGAACAGCAATCAAATCACAAGCACTAGCCAATTTTGTAGCAGATTGGACACCTCTGACAGAGTCCCAAGGTACAACCAACCACTCAAGGCTGGATAGCATTCACGGATGGAGCCTGGGGCCAAGCCAGAGTAGGAGCCTCCGCCATCCTAACGGCACCCTCCGGCTTCAAACTGAAATACGCAGCAAGGCTAGAGTTCAAATCAATGAACAACATAGCAGAATATGAAGGCCTGATCCTAGCGCTCAGTAAAGCAAAGGCCCTAGGGGCAAAACATTGACAGTCAAAATAGATTCTCAAGTGGTTACTGGCCAAGTAGAGAAAGAATACATAGCAAGAGAGTCAGAACTCATCAAATACCTATCCGTTGTTAGAAATTTGGAGTGGAGATTCGAGGGCTTCACCCTGAAGCACATCTCAAGATCAGAAAATGCAGAGGCAGATGAACTAGCTAAAGCTGCGGCAAACAACCTGCCACAGCTACCAAACACTTTTTACCAGATCCTGAAGTCTCCGGCAATTGTGGAGACATCTAAGACACCTAAGCCCATACTACACCTACAAAATGAAGATTGGAGAAAGGCGATAACAGAATTCTTAGAAGGCAAAACCACCGAAGAAGATGAAGCAAAAGTAGCAAGAATATAGGCCAGGGCAAAAAGGAGTAGTCTAGCCTCTCCTCAAATGCATATCGCAGAGCGAAGGCATAGAGTTGCTTCAAGAAATACACTCAGGAATTTGCGGGTCGCACATTGGCTCTAGAGCATTATCAGCAAAGGCAATAAGGCAAGGCTTTTATTGGCCAATACACATACAAGACGTAGAGTAGACAGTCAAAACATGCAAAGCATGCCAAACATTCTCTCCCGGGCAGTCAAAACCATCATTGGAGACCCAGCTTATACCTCTGACATGGCCGCTACAAAGATGGGGTATGGACCTGGTCGGCCCATTACCACCATCCCAAGGAGGAAACAGATTCACAGTAGTGGCAGTAGAATATTTTACAAGATGGATAGAAGCAAAGCCGCTGGCAAAGATAACCTCACAAACCATCAGAAAATTCTTCAGGCAAAACATCATTTGCAGATTTAGTGTACCGAGGATTCTGATAGTAGACAATGGAAATCAATTCGATTCAGAGAACTTCAAAGAATTTTGCAAAAGCATTGGGACAAAACTAGCCTTCGCCTCAGTATACCACCCAGAGTCCAATGGTGCTGTGGAAAGAGCAAACATAATAGTGTTTTTAGCAATATCAAAAACATTGCTGGGCCTTCACAAAGGAAAATGGGTAGATGAATTACCCAGAGTGATTTGGTCACACAATACATCTATCTCAAGAGCAATAGAATTCACACCATTCAAACTGCTTTATGGAGAAGAGGCCATGATGCCAGAAGAAATCAAGCACGAAAGCCTCCGCACAACGAGACAGCTAATGTTGCAAGATGAAGAATATGCAAAAGAAACAATAGAAGCCATAAGACTAGAAGCAGTCGAAAACATTACAAAATATCAGTCCCAAACCAAGAAGTGGAGAGACTCTCAGGTGGTAAGGAAAGACATAAAACACGGAGACCTCGTACTCAGAAGAAAACCCAACGCACAACTTGTTGGCAAACTACAACCGAAATGGGAAGGCCCATACACAGCAACGGCAGCAGGCCGCCCTAGCTCTTTCCACTTGATCGACAACAAAGGTGTCACGACAACCCACACCTAGAATATTGACAGCCTCCATAGATACTACATCTAGGCAATGTACCAAAGGGCAAGCTCCACAAATAATAAGCGGAGGCCCCTCCGTTCATTTACCTTTTAGTTTTTTTTCTTCAACCCCAAAAATGTAAAAGAGCCTGTACTCTTTTCCTCATAGGGGAACTCCAAGCGGAGGTGAGGTTTTTAACAAGGCAGGCTCAATGTAAAAATCCTCTACAAGTATAAAGAGGTAATTCCCCAAAAGAACGCTTGAAAAGTCCAAAACCGAAAGCGGCCAGCTTTGGCGCCGCAATATTCGGTGAACAAAAATAAGCACAGGTCCTTTCAAAGCACCAACCATAGGCATTGACAATTTGAAACGACCTCTATGGCCAAACAGGCCTCCGACCTTGACAAAGACCTGACCAGATTCAGGCATCAAGGCAAAAACAACCTTGGCCAAATAGGCCTTCAACCTTGACAAAGACCTGACCAGATTCAGGCATCAAGGCAAAAACAACCTTGCCAAACAGGCCTCCGACCCTTGATGAAGACCTGACCAGATTCAAGCATCAAGGCAAAAATAACCTCGGCCGAAACATAGGCCTCCGACATTAACAAAAAACCAACCCAAGCATCAGGGGCAACACCATTATGGCGCTACAACCTAGGAAGAAGGTCTCCGCCATCAAAAACAGCAAAACAATGAAAAGGTCTGACAAAACCCTGTCACTTAGGCACTAGGCCTATTTACTTCAAAAGATCTCAAAGGACATGAATTATTTAAGCAAGATATAGGCCATTAAACCAAGATACATTCCAACAAACAATGTACCAAAAATTTAACAACCAAAACCGCCACCCCGCTATAAAACGGGTTCCCCCCACGCCCTTAAAACCTCAGTCAGCACAAGGCACAAGGGGGGAAGAAGGCAGAGCACAAGCACAAGCCACAGCAACGGCCATGGAGGCAGGGGTCTCCTTAGATATCTAAGTCAGCCACAGATATTGTACGAAAACTCATAAAGTTGGAGGCACCAGTAGGCGGTTGGAGACAGTGGGAAAAGAGAGAGGAACTATGGCACGGTGATGAACAGTGTAGGCCTACGGAAGAAGGGGGATATCGCACGAAATCTCATAACATCCCCCTGACACCGGAGACCTAACCTGCCATCTCCACAAATGAAACATGTCCCACGGGTGTGCAGCGTTGGAGGCCCATACCACCAGATAGCTAAAACACCCAGCTAAAGAAATACCAAAAGTCTCCGCTGTCTGCACAAGCTGCGCCAAACCTCCTATTGGATCACACACCAATTCAGCAAGCTTCGCCAGGCGGACTTCAAGTACGCCTCCGCCAGCCAAAAAGTTGCCCACACTTCTACCCCGGCCATCAAGCAAGCACAGAGAAGGAGAGAACATGGGGCAAAGGTCCTAGCCACCACCTCTGTATCATGCACGTTCGCCTAAGAAAAGGCCCACGGCGTGCAGGCTCGGGACTAGACGAGATATGTAAACTAGCACAATAGACATAAGCTCCCGCACAAACAATCAAGAAAGTGAACCTGTTTTGTATTCCATAAAATGTCAAGTAGCATTCTTACAGGACACAAACTTACAATAAAATCCAAACTATTATGGTGGAGGTCCGCGCCAAGCAAGCGCGCGAGTAAACCCAGCGCGCTCTTCATCTATGTCAAACTTAACTGACTCAAACATGTCGCGCGCAACGCTGCAGGGAAAGGCCAAACGCCAATACTCCCAAAGCTCTCCGCTCACATAAATACCATCGTTGTAGAGAGTCAAAGGCACAACATCTTGTGTAGGCTCCCGATTTGGAACCTGCGCAAGATTAAAATTTGCCACAAAACCATTCAGAATAAAAGAAACTTTATTTACAAGAGTCCAATTGGACTACAATATACAAGTCAAAACAACTAAGTGCTACAAAGAGCCTAGACCTCCGGTGCATCGGGCGCAGTAGAAGTCCCTGGAATGGAGCCCACATCAACTATGGGCGGGCACGGCGCCTACGGCCTCTGACCATCACCATCACCGATTGTAGCAACCACCGGAGCGCTAGCGGTGGCGGAGGCACCGCCCGCGGTCGCCGAGCGTGGAACTGACGGAGGCCTGCCCACAAGACTCTTCTACGCATCCTATAGCACAAACTAAAATATCAGGGGCACAGGCAACGAAAGCCTTCGTAGCTTCACAAAAAGCAAGGAGACAAAAATAGCGGCTACAAAGACTAGAAATACCTTTGCCCTCTTTTCCTCCGCCAGTTTTTGAGCAGCAGGTCTCCCAAATGGAGCCCAAAAGTACCCAATGAAATTTCTCAAGGTTTTTCACAAACCAAGAGAAGTCTCATCAAGCTCCTCTGGACCCGGCAGCGCTCCCTCCAGAATACTTTTGGTATGCGTACACCCGCCACGCACCAAAAGCTTGGCGTAATTCGCTACTCCCGCCAGCGCCCCGTAGTTCGTGCAGCCATTGATTAGACTAGGGAGCTTCGCAAGGTGATGCTTTAGCCAGGAGGTGAGGGCGTACACGCTGTCTTCCTCCGGAGGAGCAGAGGTTTCGCCTCCGAACTCGGCGATGATGGCCCGGTAGTGGCCAACGGTTGCAGCAAGGACCCCCTTGACCGAGTCCAAACGCCTCATCGTCAAAGACAGCTGCTCCCCCACCGTAGCTGTGGATTCCTTCTCAAAGGCCAGCTCTCGTCGGAGACCCTCGACCAACTCGTTTGCCCTATGGGCCTGCTCGGTGGACAAAACTTCTACATCCTGGGCCTTGGTGAGATTGGCCCTCAAAGCATCCTTTTCTTGTTCCTTCTCCGCCAGAGAAAGGCGGAGAGTTGCAAGGGAGTTGGACAAACCCCCTTTTTCACCTTCTAGGCGCTCGTTCTCCGCATTGAGTGCTTCAATCGCAGTATCTCGGTCAGAGACCTCGCGAGTGCAGCGCTCTTCCATAACAACAGCCGTGTGATACCCCTGTGATTAGAAAGAAGAAGACCAAGGTGATCAGCAATAGAAACAAAAACAAGTCTAAAGGCGAACATACACCAAAAAAGACAAACCGCCGAAGATGCACCAAGCTCTGGTGTTCTAGATGAACATAGAGAAGTTGGAAGAAATCCATGTCCCTCAGACGCTGTTTGAAGCAATCTGTTCAAAGAAGAACAAACAAACACAAAACAATAAGGTGAGAAAAGCAAATCTCACAATAAATACACCAACTGCCTGAGACCACCTCCGACGTCTCCAAGAACACCAAGATAGCACTCTTCCCAACCTGAGATAGAAGTGTCAGAGGAGCCCGCGTAGCAAAAAAAACAACAACAACAACTCAGGTCAGAGGGCTGATCAGAAATAGGCAATAACAATAGGCCAAAAGACGAGTAAGATAAAAACACTCTATACTCACTCGGACCTGGCGCCATCAGCCCCAGCTGCCCTGGACCAAACCTCACGCTGGCAGCAGCCTCTTGCTCCTTCAGGGTGAGGAGTCCAGCCATGACATCACCTACAAAGCAACAAGTACATGGTATTTTCACTTGGTACAATACATAAACAAATAAACCGGGCGAAGACATTAAACACAAAAATGTGCACCAAACAAACTTACTCATAAAAAGCCTGGGCTGGGCCACCTACCGAGCCCCCTGGGCAGAAGTCTCTGCCATATCATGCGGTGAAGGCCCAAAGGGCTGGCTCTCCTCAGCCAGTGGCCTGATGGGCGGAGGGCTCAAAGAAGACTGAGCCGCTGGGGCCTGCTCAGCAAGCACGGCCTCCGGCTACCCGACGTCAGCAGCTGGCGTAGGCGAAGGCACAACAACGGTGGAAGACGAAGGTGCCTGCTGCAAGGTGGCCTCCACGCCCTCTTCAGAACTTGAATATAGCCCGCCAAAAATGTTGGGCATTGGATCGGCGGCGCTAGCCTCGGGCTGTTCGCCGACAATCGCAGCACCATGCAAGGTGCGTGCCGGAGCAGCACTGGCCTCCGGACGCCTAGCTCCACTCACAGCGCCGCTCATAGGGCATACCAGAGCTCCAGGAGAGCCACGATCCTCTTTGCTCATGACCCGCACGTCCACTAACGGGATGGAGGAGCTCTGAACATCTTCACTGCCGGTGGAGGCAACGCTTGCACTACCGGCCAAAGACGCGGCCGGTGCGATCACTAGAGCACCGCTCTTCTTCTTCTTTTTCGCAGTTGCTTGAGCAATGGAGGCGCCCTTCCTCTTGTTGGACTCAGCCTCTGCCGTAACATTCTTCGCGAAGGCCTTCTTCTTCTTCTTCTTCTTGTTAATCGAAGTCAGGACCTCGGTGGGAACCTCGCGCTCCCAGTAAATGATCCTGAGCTCCTCAAAAACTCGATTGTGCCACGACATGGTGCCGGCCATGGCTCACCGAGATGTGTACTCACGCTCAGAAATTTTGCCAACCAACCTAACGGTGGCCTCTTCGACGTCGGCAACGAAGCTATCCTCTGTCACCCCCTCCCCTAAAGACTAGCCAAAGCGGGGGAAAGGAATCTTGGCCTCCGGCCTAAAAACGGGAACCTTCACCTTTTCTAGCTGAAAGGCTGGGTTGTCTTTGCCTAGGGGCTAGTAGTTGGAGGCCATAATCTCCTCCACTAGGTCGCAGCCCCCAGAGTAGCATCACGCCACCACAAAAGCTCGGTCGCATGCCTTCCTCACCAGAGACATCTCCTCCGGTGGATCCACGTGTGTATGCGGCGCCATCTCCTCCATTCTTGAAGTCAATGGATACTCCGCGACCTCCACACCATCCTTGGTAGAGCCACGGATCCTATAGGTCTTCATGTAGAACCACTGCTCAAGCCAGCCTCGGTCCCACTTGCCCTTCTGGCAAAAAGAAATCTCCAGGCGATCTACGCCTTGGTTCCTCTTCAACATAAAGGTGCAACTACCATACTAGTAGGTCACCTCCACCTCCTTGCCCTCCCACATCTCCTTCTTCTTCGGCTGCTTCTGCAGCTCGTAGTAAGCACAGAAGGTGTCCACATCTAGCTCAGCACCATAAGAAACACACGCCCAGCAGAATTTGCTGAGCATGAGGAAGGCAGTAGGAGTCAGATGATGGAGCTAGACATTGAAGGTCGCCAACACCCGACAGAGGAAGGGGTTGTAAGGAAGGCGGAGGCCGTAGGTGAAGAAGTCTTGAAACACCACCGCATATCCCTCCTCTGGTTCCGAAACAGTCTGGCCAGGTAGAGGGATTTTTACCCTCGAAGAAGGAAAATACGATTCCTTCAACATCTCTGCGACCACCTCTTTAGTAATGGAGGAGGGGCCGAAATCCCATGACTTTATCACCATGTCTCTAGAATTCGTAGCGATTAGGTCTCCGACGGACGCAGAGACACTCCCCAAATCCTCCTCCATGAGCTTTTCAAATTCCAACACGGAGGCGGAGGCAAGCATGCACTCCTCAAAGTGCGTACCCCAGTCGGCGGCCCTAATGCTGAGGAGGTGGCAATAGGGTCCGAAGAAGGCAGGCCGGCGAGTATGGGCGAAGGCGGAAAAGAAAGCCACTGCGGCAGCAGCCTAGGTGCAAGACGCAGGCGGAAAGACGGAACACGCGTAGGCAGCTCAGGCGAAAGCGAAGAGAGCAGAGAGCGATTTCTCAGAGGCAAGGAAAGTGAATGAGCAGTGCGGGGGGGGGGGGGGGACCCCGCCACCAACCCTGCCGTTATATCGGCCGTGGGCGGGCGGTCCAGCTCTCGCCGTACAACGGTCATCTCCGGAGAATTCACCTACCGCACAACGGTCATCTCTGAAGAAGTTGCAAGGTATACAACAGAAAGCAATATGGTGTAAACGGCCATAGCGTAGGACAACAGCTAGATTTGCTGCCCAATGGCTACTCTCAACAAGACCAGCGGCCATGCCAGAGCAGGCCAGGGGGGAAGTAGCGGGGCCTTACTCGGAGACACCACTATGTGTGGCCTCTGCCCCTGTGGACGCCTTTGGTCAAGGCGTTTTGAGCTCATGGCACGCTTAGGCGAACCGTGGTCTCAAAAGGGGGGAACTGTTGTAACACGGCCTTGGCGGGTGGTGAAGGCCTCCGACGATGAGGTGTCATCGAGGCATCTTCGACCGTCTTAGGGCGAAGATCTAGCACTGACTAAAGGAACTTTCCTAGCTATGCTTGTAGGGCACTGCACGAGGCTCAGTGAGCTTGTCGTGGATTCTGCCTGGGCCGAGCACGGGCATCTCCGGCCGTTCAGGCGGACGCCGCCCCGCTTCGGCTGACGGGTGTCTCTGGCACTAAAGGCGAAGGCCGCCCTACCCCCGAACTAATCAAACAAACAACCTTGCCTAAGTATGTGCAGGTACCTAAGCGCAGGCTCCTGTGGTCCACGCGAGCGTGCTAGCATGGCCCCCGCACGGTCGGGCGGAGACTTACGGATGAGATCTCCGACCGAACCAGTGGAGACTCACGTAGGCAGCTACGCACCCCTGAGGACGGAGGCCAGCATCGGGAACCTAGGCCTCTGGGCCGAAGACCGAGGCACGGTGGGCCGGCCGCTCATGGAGGCCCATTACTTGAAGATAGTGTGGCAAGATTGCCCCGCAAATGAGAGACTGGTGGCGGAATATTCTAGGAATGTACTGTAGCAGTTGAGGGCATTGCAATAAATTCTATCAAGAGGTAGTTGAGTCCTATAAATAGGGAACACTTGTAACAGTATAGGGTGTTTTTGGAGGATGAATTAATGAAACCTTAGTTTTGCATGCCATTTCCCTACACGCCCGCCTGTCGTGCCTATTCCCCGAGCCTCTGCCCGAGGGCAACGCTTGGTGGGCGGAGGCCTCTATCTCCTCCACACTATCTGAGACCACTAGTCTCAATAGTGGTGTCAACCTTGCCCATTGTGAACCCTTTAGAGAGTAGAAAATCCCTCAATCTCTCATACCATGCTCTAGGTTGTAACACCTCGGGTGTTTAACATACTAAAACTGCCATATCATCATATGCATTGCAAGGCAATTGGTCATATTAAAAACTTTGAGATGCATACACTAAAACAAGTTTATATTCATGTGGTATGTGTTGAATTGTATTGTTTGACTTAAGTTCAAAGTTTGTTGGATTTTGAATTTTTCGAGAAAACCCTGATTTTCAGCATTTAAATCCTACCCTGAAAATTCATTTCAAAATTTAAGCATATTTTGGGGTTGAGCCCAAAAGCAAAAGTGTAGAGCTTGGCAAGTTATACAAAGTTTGTTTTTGGATTTTTTTCAAGTTGTTTAGAAAAATTTCGAGTAATTAAAAAAGACGTAATTCGTTAAATTTCTCTATTCAAATTCAAAAGTTCATTTCAAATCTAGACCGAATTAGGAGATGGTTATAGAAGCAAAGTTGTAGAACTTTTGATTTTGAACAACTTTTGTTTTTGGAGATTTTTGAGTTGTTACGAAAATTTGGGAGTAATTTGTGAAATTTGGAGAATGGCAATTCTGTAATTTCGATGAACAGTGTTCACCGCTTGCGCTACACCGTCGGCGAGCTTTGGTTAGCTTCTAGTCGCGCGCGTGGCCGTCTAGGTGTCGCGTTGGCACGGCGAAGGCTTCCGCGTGGCTTCTTTGCGCTTCCTTGGTCGCGTTATAAGCCAGCCACCGTTGCTGTTCTTCGCTTTCTCTTCTCCTCTGTTTTCCAGTCATCGCCGCCGCAGCTCCGTCGAGCTCTCACCGTCGACCTAGCGCCGTTGCCGTCTCGGCAAAGCCTGTCCCAGCTTCACCTATTCCTTGCACACCTAGCCAACCAACTTTGGTCGCCTGTATTCGCTGAGAACTCGCAGTGCGCGCTCTTCTTCCTCGCGGTCGGCAGCGTCCCCGTCGCGAGCGCTTCACCGTGGCCAGCATGTTACGATGATCCTCTGCCCCTGCTGAGTCTTATTTCAGCTTCACCACGATGATGTAGTCCTCCCTGACCCTTTGATTTCTCATTTTGACCACCACAGCTCCCGAAACATCGCCATCGACGACGATCTGCTCCGCCGTGCTTGCTCGGAACATCGACCCACCTCTCCGTTGCTCCTCCGACCTTGTGCTCTACTCAGTCGTGTTTGGGGTGAGCTGCTGATGCTTCCTAAGCCTTCTGTTTAAGCTGTATAGGTCTCACGTCACCGGCGTAGCGCTGCCGTGCCACCGCGTCCGCCATGGTCGACGACGAGATAGTATAGGACCGTAATCAGGGCTGATAGGGACGTCAATCGATGCGCCTAGTCTTGGTGATCATTTTGGTGCTTTAGCCGTCGCCGTTGGACTCGCCATCGACGAGTTTACGCCGGTCAGCACCGTCGCCGTCGTAGTCAAACGCGCGAGGTTAGGAATGACAAGTGGGACCCGTTGTCAGTGACTCAGCGTTCAAATGGATTTTTCTATTTTCATATTTGAATGAATAGTGTCTATTTTTGTTATTTTTGTGTAGATTTATTTAGAGCTCCAAAAATTATGAAAATTTTTGTGTGACTTCTCTGTGATGTATAGTATTTAATAAAAATATGAAATAATGTTTTTCAGTACTTTTTGAATGTGATAAAAATTGCTCAATTTATTAATAAATGGATTTCCATGATTTTTCTAGGCTTATTTAATTGTCCAAAAATTATGAAATTTGTTTTGCCACTTACTTATCATGTAATGAACATTTACAAAAATTTTGAGCTCAATTAGAATAAGTTGATTTATTTCATAATTTTGAATTAAATAATTAATTCATAAAAGCAAATAGTAACCTTTAATGATTTAGGTTTTGTTTGAAATTTTGGATTGAGTGATGACCTTGGGTCATTAGTTGATAATGATCCTTGGCAATTGATGTATGTGTTACGAAAAAGATTTAGTTGTTTGACTTGCAACTGTACCGCGAAGGAAAGTTGTATTCAAATTATTAATTTTGCATCCATCATCAAGCATCATGTTTCGTATTCCACATCATGTTAAACATGGCATTGTTATTACGTGTAGTGAACGAAGGTGAACACGTGGTAGTTAATCAAGTTGTTGAGGAGGTTAATCCATCTGTTGAGGTCGGATCGAATACTTGTGAAACGTCGCAGGAACCGGACTTTTCCGTCAACGAAGGCAAGCCCCGGATGCATACAACCCTACCTTGTGTTTTACAAATTAATTTCGCTTTTGCTTTCCATTACTACATTAAGTGATTAGGAGTTAAGTAAGAGCCTAATTGGTGCATTACCAACCTTGTTATTCCATATTTACCATATTACCAGTTTTAAATTCGTATATGCCTAGTTTTTGCTTAGCTATGCGTAGAACGATGAAGTCAGGTGATTAACTGTCACATGCAAGTTTCAAATGGAACCCTAGTTACTTATGTTATCATGTGATATGGGAATGTGGAGTAATAAATCTAGACCGGGCAGACTCGGTGTGTGTGAGCCACAAGACATGGAGGTCTTATGAGCGGGTTCTTTCCGCCTGTGTCGATTAAGGCACGTCCGTTGTTGAATTGCATGAGGTGAGAATTTGTAGTACTAACCACATACTCCGGTAAGCCTGAACTTGGCAATTCTATTACAAGAAAGGCTACTCGTGCACTGGGAGTGGAGAGATGGCGGGAATAGCGTGTACCCACGTGGCAATGTGCTGGATTGGTGGAGTACTATATTCTCGGGTGGCGCGGACCCATTCTTGCTTTAGAAGATCTGAGAGTAGGTTGATATATGTAGGTCGGGGACCTACATATGTCGTGTGGTCTAGAATTCCTAGCTGGGTTTAATCGGTTCAAATCGTCGTTGCTCCTCGATTATGGAGACTCAACTCACTGTTCATCATCGTAGTATTAATAACTGGAACTTGAGAAAGGTTTGCGAAAAAGATTGATATGAAGTTCATGTTCTCATTACGGATCATGGCAGATTCATATATGATACTTAAAAAGTTTTACCTTGGTATTAAAGAATTTTGTTAAAGAGCTTTTACGCAAAAGAACTTTGATTATTGTTAAAGCCATACCTTGAATCCCATGAGCCGGCATTCCTGAATTCTATCAATTTTATTTCGGTTAAGTCTTGTTGAGTACTTTTGTACTCAGGGTTCATTGACCCCTTGTTGCAGGTGAGACTCATGAGCAGATCTGTTTTGGATCGTGCTGCATGACTATCGTTCATTCTGACGATGAGAAGTAAATGTGTGATCCTTGGGTAGGATGTTTATTTTGTTTGTTATGTATATGTTAATTATGCCACTCCACTACTACTATGGTTTGTAATAATTATCGAACTTAGTTCGTAAGGTTTGAAACAATTGGTTTGTAAACTATGTTATCGTAAGACTTCCGCTGTTTTTACTCTGGTGTTGATTTTTGAATAAATGTTGTAATACTACAATGACTCTGTAACGTGATCCTGCTCGGAAATCGTGGATGATTCGGGGTTCCCCGAGGACACCCGACAGTCTTTTTAAGTTATTAGAAACGTATGCATAAATGTCAAAGGTCATTGGACAGCGACAGGTGCATGTGGGCCCTATAACTTAGGAGGTTCTGCCACGCTAGGTGCTTGCTTCAAGCCATACAATGCTTTCTTTAACTTGTACACATGGTTGGGCTTCTTGTCATCTTCAAAACCGGGAGGTTGCTCAATATATACTTCTTCATTGATGTAACCATTGAGAAATGCACTCTTAACATCCATTTGATAGAGCTTGATGTTGGGGGCACAAGCATAGGCTAGCAAGATTCTAATTGCTTCCAATCTAGCAACCGGGGCATATGTTTCTCCAAAGTCAAGACCTTCAACTTGTGTATAGCCTTGTGCTACCAATCTTGCTTTGTTCCTTACTACTATCCCCTCTTGATCTTGCTTGTTTCTAAAGACCCATTTGGTTCCAATCACATTGTGTCCCTTTGGTCTCTCTACTAATTCCCATACTTGATTTTTTGTGGAGTTATTCAATTCTTTATGCATAGCATTCACCCAATCAACATCCTTTAATGCTTCATCTATCTTCTTTGGTTCAATGGATGACACAAATGAGAAATGCTCACAAAATGATGCTAATCTTGATCTTGTTTGTACACCTCTAGAAATATCACCAATGATAGTGTCTAATGGATGATCTCTTGCAGCATTGGTTGGTTGGAGGATTGGAACTTGATTGCTTGCACTTGCTTGATCATTGGGTTGAGATGATGTACTAGCCACTTGATCTTGTTCATTGTCAGGAGAGCCACTTCACTAACTTGATTTGTATCATCTTGCACATTTGAGTTAGAAAGCACTTGCATTTGATCATCTTCATCATCATTCACTTGTCTAGGCCTTAATTCACCAATATCCATGTTCTTCATGGCATTTGAAAGTTGAATGCCTCTAACATCTTCCAAGTTCTCATTCTCTACTTGTGAACCCTTGGTTTCATCAAATTCAACTTCATGAACTTCCTCAAGAGTACCACTATCCAAATTCCAAACTCTATATGCTTTGCTTGTAGTGGAATAGCCAAGTAGGAATCCTTCATCACACTTTTTGTCAAACTTGCCCAATCTTGTACCTTTCTTCAAGATATAGCATTTTCAACTAAAGACCTGAAAATATGAAATGTTGGGCTTTCTACCATTCAAGAGCTCATATGGTGTCTTCTCTTTCAATCGCTAACAATAGAGGCGGTTACTACAATAGCAAGCCATGTTGATAGCTTTGGCCCAAAAAGATTGACTCACATTATACTCACTAAGCATAGACCTTGCCATATCAATAAGTGTTCTATTCTTCCTCTCAACAAGGCCATTTGATTGAGGTGTGTACTTGGCCAAGAATTGATGTCAAATTCCAAATTCATCACACAACTCATCAATTCTAGTGTTCTTGAACTCACTACCATTGTCATTTCTAACTCTCTTGATGGTTGTTTCAAACTCATTGTGAATGCCCTTGACAAATGATTTGAATGTTGCAAACACATCACTTTTGTCCACTAGAAAGAATACCCATGTGTATCTTGTGTAGTCATCCACTATTACAAAGCTATATTTGTTTCCACTAATACTAGTGTATTGTGTTGGCCTAAGCAAATCTATGTGTAATAACTCAAATGCTTTACTAGTGCTCATCATGCTTTTCTTAGGATGGGTGTTTCCAACTTGTTTGCTAGCTTGACAAGAGCTACAAAGCTTATCCTTTTCAAACACATCATCTTTCAAGCCTTTAACTAAGTCATGCTTAACCAATCTATTCAATTGTTTCATTCCAACATGACCAAGCCTTCTATGCCATAACCAACCCATGCTAGACTTAGTGAACAAACATGTAGATAATCTAGCTTCACTAGCATTGAAATCAACCAAGTATAGATTCTCATATCTAAAGCCTTTGAAGATCAAGTTAGAGCCATCTACACTTATGATCTCTACATCATCTACCCCAAATATGCATTTGAATCCAAAATCACACAATTGAGCCATGGATAGCAAGTTGAAATTCAAGCTCTCTACTAGCAACACATTGGATATTGCAATCTTACCAAGCCTTTTGACCTTGCCTTTGCCATTGTCACCAAATGTGATACTATCATAACCATCATTGCCATTGGTGTTGATTGAGTTAAACATTCTTGCATCACCGGTCATGTGTTGAGTGCACCCACTATCAAGAACCCAATGCCTTCCTCTAGCTTTGTAATTGACCTACAAAAGAAGATCAATTCTTTTTAGGTACCCAAACTTGCTTGGGTCCTTGAAGGTTAGTCACTAAGCTCTTTGGTACCCAAATGGCTTTCTTCTTTGAGCCCATCCATGGTTTACCAATGAACTTAGCCTTCACACCATTTGTACCCTTAGTAAGCATATAGCATGAATCAAGCTTAAGGGAGGATACATTAGCATTTTTGCTTTTGTTCTTGCATTCGTGCTCTTTATGACCAACTTGCTTGCAACTAGTGCAAAACCGACCATTGTTCTTCACAAAACTAGTCTTGTGAGAAGCAAAGGCCGCCTTGCCTTTCTTGGGGGTATAGCCCAATCCCTCTTTGTAGAGAGAAGCTCTTTGGCTACCCAAGCACATAAGCAAGCGGTCCTCACCACCATAGGCCTTAGCCAAAGTGTGAGTGAGCTTGTTGACCTCCTTCTTGAGATTCTCATTCTCAACCATTAGTGAGGCATCACAAGTGAAACCATCACTACTAGATGAGGTAGAAGTGGAAGTGCTACAAGAAGGGTTAGTGGGAGGAACAATGATAGGCATAGATAATGATTCATCAATTATATCACAAGTTAAACCTACATTGCAAGTTTCAACATGCTTCTTTTTATTTTGCTCATCAAGCAAAGAGGAATGGGCCTTTTCAAGCTTTTTGTGAGCTTTGCCAAGCTTCTTATTGGCTTCCTCTAGGCTCTCATGAGATGCATTGAGCTCATCAAAGGCTTGCTTCAGGGCTTTTAGTTCCTTACACAAGCTTTTGCATTCCCTTCTCTTGATATCAAAGTGTTCTCTAGCATCTTCTAGCATGTCAAATAATTCATCCTTAGTAGGTTCATCATCATCACCATCACTATCATTTTCATTTTTATTTTCATTATCATCATCATCATGTTCTTCATCACTTTCATCATCATATGTTTGTACCTTAGTGGCCTTAGCCATGAAGCATGATGAAGAGTCAAAGAGAGAAGGCTTCTCATTGATAGCAATGCTTGCAAGAACCTTCTTCTTGGTGGTCTTGTTATTATCACTATCATCATCATCATTACTTGAGGAAGCCATCACTATCCCAAGTGACCACATATGAACCACCCTTCTTCTTCTTGAAGGTCATCTTGTCCTTCTCTTTCTTTTCCTTCTTGTCCTTCTTCTTATTCTTCTTCTTGTCATCATCATTGCTATTGTATGGACATTAAGCAACAAGATGATCTTTGCTTCCACACTTGAAGCACCTTCTTGACTCTTCTTTGTTCTTGGATGAAGACTTCTTTCTTCTAGCATGGTAACCCTTCTTCACCATGAACTTGCCAAATCTCTTGACAAAGAGAGCCATCTTCTTATCATCATCATCCCATGAATCATCTTCTTCACTAGATGTTTCTTGCTTAGCTTTGCCCTTGGATGATGTGG